>NW_007426229.1:0-495 GCF_000475195.1 Diaphorina citri
ATGATGATGATGATGATGATGATGATGATGATGATGATGATGATGATGATGATGATGATGATAATAATAATAAAAAAAAGCGATTATATTACAAAAGCGATTAAAATAATAAATGAGTACCACGATGAAGAATCAGACCATGACGAAGATGAACTTCGTGCTCATGAAAAAATCAGAAGTTTTAAACCTAAAGAATCTCACCAAAACAGACTGAAAAATAAATGGCAAGAGAAAGCATTACATGGTCAGTACTTACAACGTGTGAACAAGGAAGGAAATGATGTTTCCCAGACCTTCTCTTGGCTTAGCAGAGGACAGCTAAAACCTGCGACTGAGGCAACTATTGTGGCGGCTCAAGACCAAGCACTAAGAACCCGCAACTACGAAAAGTATGTTTTGAAAACCACAGATGATGACCGATGCCGTATATGCCAAGAAAAACCCGAAACGATCGATCACATTCTATCAGCTTGTTCTCAATTGGCAAAACACGAA
>NW_007426230.1:0-495 GCF_000475195.1 Diaphorina citri
AATGGTTTACAAAAACTGCTTTGCTGTGCTGCGTGACTGTGCTGCGTAGCTGCGTCTCAATGTGCGCCGGGCCTTATTGTTACAATGTGCCACGATGTATACAGGATGGCTATTCCTAGCAAACTGAGGATGTCACATGCATAACTCATGGTAGTTGTCCTGCTGGAAAATGTATTTTCATCTCATTATCTGTAAGTAATAGATATGAATGTGGTGGACGTTTTTGTCTTGGAAACGCTATAAACAGGGAGGAGAACAGCTAACCCTAACCAGCCTAGCTAGCTGGCAGTTTCAAAGGGTTCTCCCTGCTTTTAAAGAATAAGCATTCATTATCTGTAAGTAATAGATATGAATGTGGTGGACGTTTTTGTCTTGGAAACGTTATAAACAGGGAGGAGAACAGCTAACCCTAACCACCCTAGCTAGCTGGCAGTTTCAAAGGGTTCTCCCTGCTTTTAAAGAATAAGCACAAGTCCTCACGATGGTTGACTGCGG
>NW_007426231.1:0-495 GCF_000475195.1 Diaphorina citri
TTGTTCTTTACAATGACATCAACTAACGTTACAATTTAATAGGAATATATTATGACATTGTGATTTGTATTTTAGTGGTATGTCCACGAGATGTGTTTTGTACCCACAGTTCGTTGACGATTTAAGTCTTCCTCAAATATTTTTCCAAATTACTGCAAATTGAAGTCAGCTCCCATGGCGTAGTGGTCACTGCGCTCGCCTTGCACGCGGGAGACCCGGGTTCAATTTCCGGCGGGGTCAAGAAATTTGTATCATGCAAATGATTGATTCCGTAACTGGCTGTTGCGGGGCCACTCAGCCTCGTGAGGAAAATGAGTAGCTGTCGCATGAGGGTTATAAAATACTGTGATGAACAAAAGCTTAAAGTGCGAAGCTTGATGCACCAGTATGAAGGTATCGTGCTACTTGCACGTAAGTTACTTGAGGGGTAGGGATGAGGCTCTTCTCAGGAAATACAAATTCACTTAGCCAAGTATCTACACAGTACACATTTAA
>NW_007426232.1:0-495 GCF_000475195.1 Diaphorina citri
ATTTTACCTTGTTTCTTCCCCTATTCTTATACCTTGTTTTTTCCCTCTGGCACCTTTTCCCCTTTTTCCTCTAATCTTACCTTGTTTCTATTCTTATACCTTGTTTTTTCCCTCTGGCACCTTTTCTCCCTCTCCTCTAATTTTACCTTGTTTCTTCCCCTATTCTTATACCTTGTTTCTTCCCCCTGGCACCTTTTTCCCTTGTCCTTTTCCTCTCATTTTACCTTGTTTCTTCCCCTATTCTTATACCTTGTTTTTTCCCTCTGGCACCTTTTCCCCTTTTTCCTCTAATCTTACCTTGTTTCTATTCTTATACCTTGTTTTTTCCCTCTGGCACCTTTTCTCCCTCTCCTCTAATCTTACCTTGTTTCTTCCCCTATTCTTATACCTTGTTTTTTTCCCTCTGGCACCTTTTTCCCCATCTCATTTCCCCCTAATTTTACCTTGTTTCTTCCCCTATTCTTATACAGTCTAGGACAGACCTGTCTATTTACT
>NW_007426233.1:0-495 GCF_000475195.1 Diaphorina citri
ATAACAACGAAAAATGTATACGTACTTGAAATTGAAATGGTGATTATATTATCTCCTCTTGCTCCAGTCACCGTTTCCTTGCCTCTGTTACCCCCAACTTCTGCTCTTCTTCCTCCTTCCATTGCTCTTCCAACTTCTGCTTGTCCTTTTCCTTCTCTTTCAACTGCTTTTCCATCTTTCGAACCGTCTTCTTGTCCTCTTCTTCCTCCTTCCATTGCTTTTTCAACTGCTGCTCCTTCTTGTTTTCTTCCTCCTTCTTCCTTTGCTTTTCCAATTTCTACTTCTTGTCTTCTTCCTGCTTCTCAATCGCTTTTTCAACTGCTGCTCCTTCTTGTTTTCTTCCTCCTTCTTCCTTTGCTTTTCCAATTTCTACTTCTTGTCTTCTTCCTGCTTCTCCTCCTCCTCGATTTCCTTTTCGACTTTCTTTTCGTTCAATTTCAAACCCCAACGACGTTCTCGGCTTCCTCGGGTTGTCACATTTCGCATAATTTTCCT
>NW_007426234.1:0-495 GCF_000475195.1 Diaphorina citri
TTTATTTTATTATTATTATTATTTTACCACCAACAGATCTGAATACTGATGCTTTAGTGCAGCTTGAGAGCCTTTAAGGTAGAAACACACAATCCTCACGTCAGTTCATGGAGAGTCAGAAAGTGGTTAAAAGTTCTCTCATAATATAGCACCTAGGTGATTAATATAGCACCTAGGTGATTTCGTTCATGATAGCTACACTGCCCTCACATCACGTGAAGTGATACTAGTGTGTTCCTACATTTAGGAATAACCTCCGTAGCCGAGTGGATATCATGCAGGAGGCAGGAGGTCTCAGGTTCCATTCCCGGCAGGTTAGAAGTTTTTTCCCCCGGGGTTGTCTCCTATACAGAACTTAATAATGCTGTGACAAGTGACACCCAGAAAAAATTGTGGACGAGCTCTCATAGTCCATATTTTCTCACCTGAAGCTACTGGCTGAATTAGTCTCCTATACAGAACTACAGGTGCACTCCGCCTTGTATAGACATTGGT
>NW_007426235.1:0-495 GCF_000475195.1 Diaphorina citri
TAGTATAGCTCCGCTATACTGTAGTAATAGAAAGTAAAAAAAAGCTACGTTTCAACTTCTACTGGTCTCTGAAAGAAAGACACAAAAATGTGTCTCCCCCCATTTGTTACACCACTGCCTTGCGAAGAAGGGGTAGAGGGGTTTAGTCTCGTCATCTCACCCAAATTCTCTCTCACACCCTCAGACAAAAATCCTCTGTTTTGCATTTTCTCACCCTCCACCTTCTCCTCCTCCTCCTTCTCCTCCTTCCTTCTCTTATTCATCTTTCCCGTGTTCTTCCTCCATACTACTCTTCGGCTCTTCTCCTCCTCCTCCTTCTCCTCATCCTTCTCCTCCTCCTCATTCTTCTCCTCCTCCTTCTTCTCCTCCTCCTTCTTCTCCTTCTCCTCCTCCTCCTTCTCCTCCTCATTCTTCTTCTCCTCCTCCTCCTCCTCCTTCTCCTCCTCCTCCTTCTTCTCCTCCTTCTTCTCCTCCTTCTTCTCCTCCTCCTTCTTC
>NW_007426236.1:0-495 GCF_000475195.1 Diaphorina citri
TAAGAGGTTTGACAGAGGGAACTGTAACTGCTATGGTTTTATCGTCCCGAAATCGATAAAAAAAAAAAAAAAAAAAAAAAGAAAGCCAGCCGTTCCGAGAACGAACATTATCCCATCAGGATAAAATCCGCCCCGGAATCGAACCTACAACCGGCGACCTAGCGCTTACAATGCTAACTATTCTGGCATGGTTTTATATTTGAATTTTTGGAATAAACTTGAGATTAGGGAGTAATAAAGTCATATTTTCAAATTGAAATGTTTTCTGTTTCAGTTCTGTTTCCATGTTTAATTGGCTCATTTTGTACCACAGGGAGGTCTAATATACTTGTCTTATTCTTTTAAAGTATGTACTAGGCTACTAGGTAGATTGAAGAGTTTTCTTAAGCTGTGCTCACAAATAGTCGACGGTCGTAGCGTCGATCGCCTTTTACTTGCTGTTTTTAGAAGTGAGATAGATATTGACTGGAGGAGAAAGAAGAATTTTTGACTGGA
>NW_007426237.1:0-495 GCF_000475195.1 Diaphorina citri
GGACGCTAATTTTGGTTGCAAAAACTCGCTATTATTCTTTTACATCCATGCCTATGCCTATCCAAGAACGGAAAAGTTTGTAAATTTCCGCCCTGGCCGGGATTCAAACCCAGCACCTCTTATCGTCTTCTTCCTCAGCATCATTCATATTATTATTCAATCTGGTTATGGCTCGTTTCTATTTATCTCGTTCATATTTACATACGCAATGTTTCCTCATTTCTACGAGTATCTTCACACCATATTCCTTCACTCCTTATCTACAATTCTACACAATATCTCTGATGGTCTGGTCTTGGTGTTAATGTGCCTCACTTATACCTAATAGCTTATTACTGGACACTCTAGTAGTCTGGTAAGTATTATCTAGGTAAGTCTAAAGGTGTGTCCAAACATAGACGACCGACGAGGTGAATGTATAATGGAGGAGTTGCAAATGGGTAAAAATTATAAATAAATGGTCGATTCCTATGTAAAAAGTTGGGAAAAATCCAA
>NW_007426238.1:0-495 GCF_000475195.1 Diaphorina citri
GGAATTGAGAGGGAGAGGAGGGGAGGAAATTGGAGGGAGATAAGGGGAGGAATTGAGAGCGAGAATAGGGGAGAAAAGACTATTGTAAAGGTGGAGGTATAATAAGGGGAAAAGGAGGTATTGTAGGGGAGGGATTGGGAGGGAATGGAAGGTGGAGGTAGGGGGAGGAGGAAAGGAATTGGGAGGGAATGGAAGGTGGAGGTAGGGGGATGAGGAGAGGAATTGGGAGGGAGAGAAGGGGAGGGGAAGGTAGAGGTAGAGGGAGGAGGAGGAGGGGATTTTATGGGGAGGGGGGATCAAAACTTTAGTAATTTCATACAATATTTCCTGATTTCCTTCCATACCATCTTCTCTCTCCCTTTCCCTTGCTTCTCTCTTTCTCTCCTTCCTTCCACCATCCTCTCTCTCTCTCTCTCCCTCCCTCCTCCCTCATACCATCTTTCGCTGTCATCTGCCTGAGACTGACTTGTGGACCGGTCTATACGTCTGTACGAG
>NW_007426239.1:0-495 GCF_000475195.1 Diaphorina citri
CCATCAGGATAAAATCCGCCCCGGGCGGGAATCGAACCCGCGGCCTAGTGCTTACAAGGCAGACGCACTACCAACTATGCTAACTAGGCTGGCTAGTATACTATTAGATTGTAGGCCGAACCGCTCATCCGTAGAGGCCGGTTTTCCGAGTAAGTTCTACAGTTCCCTGAATCACTGTGATCGGCCCTGTCTCATTTACCTCGGGTATACTTTCCATGTTACAAAACATGTTGTCAATGTGTGTTTTGTTTCAAATGATACTGTCCCTCACCTCTCCCTCTTCCTCTTCCTCCCTATGTTCCCCTTTCCTCTGTCCCTAGTTTTCTACCACTCTTGCCCCTCTCTCCTCCCCTAAAGCTAGTCCTCTACTATCCCCCTCCCCTCCTACCTTGGTCCAAAGTTTAATTACGTTTCGTCAGGAAAAGAGAGAGAGAGAGAGAGAGAGAGAGAGAGAGAGAGAGAGAGAGAGAGAGAGAGAGAGAGAGAGAGAGAGAG
>NW_007426240.1:0-495 GCF_000475195.1 Diaphorina citri
ACCGCCAACCTCTCGGATACCCACAAACGTTTGCTGCAATGCTCAAAAAAACTTTGCTGCATCTTTCTCAAACACGTCCAAACTAACGAATTTCATTGCATTACACGTTGCATTGCACAAGTCTGGACCCACCATTATGATGCCTTTTCGTGTCCACTCACTCGGCATCTCATGATCATGCCGATGGATTTTTTGAAGAGGTTTGATAAAGGGAACTGTAACTGCTAAGGACTTATCGTCCCAAAAGCGGAGAGAGAAGGAAGACAGGATAGGAGAAAGCCAACCGTTCCGAGAACGAACCTTAGCGTCCTTCTCTGCTCATGAAGTTCATTATCAAATTTATCAATGGGATTTGTCTAAAATTTCTCGAAAATTTTGACTATTTCCAATTTTCCACATACCCGCAAGCGGGGGAAACTACCTACTTGCCTAAATTTTGAACGAACATTATCCATTCAGGATAAAATCCGCCCCCCGCGCGGGAATCGAACCTGC
>NW_007426241.1:0-495 GCF_000475195.1 Diaphorina citri
ATGAGGGATTCGAACCATAAAAAATGAGAATATGCCCAAAGGGGGCGCCATGCAAAAAAGTTTGAGAACCTCTGCTCTAACTTGTGGTGATCTCACAACATTGCTGTTCTGTTTGCCAGTACTGTGATGTTACGGTGGGGAGGGGGTATACTCTTTGAAGAAGGGATGTACGAGTATAGTATACCATCTTCAAGATGATATTGATGATTTTCACTCCATGATCAATAATATCAATAGAGTTGACTTGTTTCATTGCTTCAATGTCATCTTCCACTACTCCAATGCTGCTTGGAGTATTAACTATTGCGATAGTTTCATCATTCATCGTTTTTTTTCTTTTTCATGAAGGTTGTTCTGATCATCGCTGAACCGTCGGACAGTATTTTGTCTGTAGCTCGTTTTTCAACAACAACAAACGCAACAACAACAACTACACCACCAACAACAAGAACAATTCTTTTGACACCTCTCTGTATATGAACGCCCCCGTCCTCA
>NW_007426242.1:0-495 GCF_000475195.1 Diaphorina citri
AGTGTGCCTGAAGGCATGTGGTGTGTTCTAATCCACTCGACCTCAGACTGGCTTTTACTTACTTTCCGTGATCGTGAGTCGTGAGATAGGTTTTGTTATTGAGATTGTACTAATATACCAGAGTGCCAATGTCCGGCAAAAAGTTTGACTATGGAGGAATCTTTAGCATGTTCTGGCACAGACAATCGCGCTACCTTCAAAGGTAAATAGGCTGGCTTGTACTTACTTTCCGTGGTTTTGTTATTGAGATTGCACCAATAATTATGTTTACAAATGTCTGGAACATTGACCATAAGGCCATTTTCCTACGATTGTACTAAGATACCTGAGTTCCAATGTTCAGCAAATAGTTTGACTATTGGACAATTTTTAACATGTTCTGGCACAGACAATCGCGTCATTACTGAAACCTGGCTTACACCACAGCCCATACTGAGCTGATTGTATTCGTTCCAGCCACAGCCCCATAGGCTGTTATCATCTGAAAATAAAAAA
>NW_007426243.1:0-495 GCF_000475195.1 Diaphorina citri
TGCTCGTTCCAGAAGTGTCTAAAATGAAAATAGGACCCGTTTAAGATATTATGGTCAATATGGTCATAGCTCAACTCCACACACTCCACGAATCCGAGTGGATCTGGTGCCGAAGAACCAATCACCTGTGAAGTCCCCCCTGGACAAAGCCCCTGGATTGAGGGAGGAAGATTGAAATGTAGACAAACATGAAAAACAACAAAATCGGGCAACACTGAATGGAAATACTATTGTGACCAATACTAATAACAACACACTATTAACTGACTATAACAGGAGTGCTACTACTAATGTTACCTACTATTCTATCACCATGATACTTACTATGCATGTAGTCAGTACCATAACTGAAACACTACTATTCATGTACACATTGAGTATCTGGACTGAATTCATAATGAAGTGATGATCACACCGTAACGTATTGAAGACGCTATGATCACACTTTGAACTTGATTCCCAGTGTGGTCATTACACTTTGGATTAGCGGTGCCA
>NW_007426244.1:0-495 GCF_000475195.1 Diaphorina citri
GTATGCGATTGCCAAGTCACCCATCCCGATACTAACCACGCGGAAGGTTTCTTAACTTCGGTGAATCTTTGAGAACTGTTGCATGCGATGCATTCAACGTGCCTACAATTATACCTACAATAATATAATTGATTCAATTGTTTGAATCAATCAATATTTAAGAATTAACATCTACCTATATGGAAGAATTATTCAATTGTTTGAATGAACAACTGAATAATTCTTGAATTGATGATTCTTGGATCAATTACCTGACTGCAATATAAACATTCTAATGAACTAAATAAACCTAATTGTTTCGCACTGATTATGATTTCCATATTGATCGGAAATGAGTGACAATTCATTATAATATTTTAATTATCTTCCAATTCGATTAAATTGAAATTCTTATTGGAACTATTCCGAATTGCGTCAAAGAGATACGTTTCAATAGTCAATACCGATTGAGATTGATTTCTATTGTTTTTTTTTTAATAATAATAATAATAATAA
>NW_007426245.1:0-495 GCF_000475195.1 Diaphorina citri
ATTGGAAATGTGCCTCCTGAGTTATTAAGTATTAAATTACACTGTTAATATTTCGGAGTCATTAGACGGCTGGGCTCTGCGATTTGCTCCATGGCTTTGGTGACAATACCATTCGAAAATTTGCAGAGTCCTAGGTGCTCAGTACGTACAGCTAAGGTTCTGGGTCTACACTCTTATGTTGAAGTGTTCGTCAACCTTTGAGTATGAGACTGGTCGGACATAGTCTCCAAGAATGCTGAGTGGTTAACAAACACTTTAAGATGAAATTGTAGATCCTGTTAGCTCCTCCTAGATTTACATACCTATAGACTCTGTTTTCTCAGGCATTTTTTGCCTTTTAAAGTTTGAACAGGATGTATGTCTGAAAAGTAAATGTCTTCCTATTTTCACAATTTGTTAACACGGACTATACTTCAAACTTCATTCATTAGACTCAACATTGTGATGGTGTGGACCAGCTCGTTATCCACAGAGATGCCACTTCATTCAAACAGA
>NW_007426246.1:0-495 GCF_000475195.1 Diaphorina citri
AAAGAAATAGCAAGGATTGAGAGGGAAGGGCATCCACTCGTAAAATTTGTAGCCAAAACCAAATGTCAGCCCAAAGCGATCACCCGAGTTAGGGCTGATTGAGAGGCTGACGAAAAACGCCGACCCCGTCTGTACGCGGGAAAAGGTGAAGAAAAAGAAGAAGAATGTCTTTAACAATAAAATTATATGCTGATTGTTTACAAACACTAGAATTTCGAGAATGTTGTAACTATGACCTGAATCCATTTCTCTTTATTTCCTAATTCAGTAACTTTCGCAAAATCTTTCGTTAATTGCCCATGGAAGATTTAAGACGTTTGTTTCATTAGCTACACCAGCATTTTTTCACAAGCCGCAGTCGCCTAACAACTTAATAAAAACATACCATGTTGGATATTAGGCAAATGTTTAGCTGTACTACTCAGGATTCAGGGAGGTATAGAGTTTAATGGCTCATAATTGCTTTTAATTACAGGTAATTTGAATACGTCAATC
>NW_007426247.1:0-494 GCF_000475195.1 Diaphorina citri
TTTTTTTTTTTTACTGTTTGTTTTTGGGCAGTTTTCCCCTCTTTGAACCTACTCGTAAATGGGTAGCTCGTTGCCGAAATGGAAGGTATAATCCTCACCCCTAAAAAACCAAACTTTTTAGCACCTTAGCAGTTTACGGTGACGTGAAATCTCTATCAAAGTATCACTCATTGATTTTCAGTTCCACTTATCCTCTACTAGTCTAGCACTCTAGCTCTATCTGAATCATTTAGTCAGTTTTTGGCCCGTCCTACCTTTATTATTACGATAGTAATAACAAAAGGTATAGTGGACGGGCTATTGTATTCGCTTCGGTGTCTGTCTGTCCCCATAGAAGGACTTATCCAAACCGGGTCGACCTATATATCAAAATAAAGGTCTTTTTACCAGGAACACGAAAGTGGTCGTGCAAATTTTGTCTGGTTTTTGCTGGTTTTTGGGGGATTTTTTTCACATTTTCTCACACAAATGAGCTCTGATCTTGAAATTTGTCG
>NW_007426248.1:0-494 GCF_000475195.1 Diaphorina citri
CATCAAATTATGACTATAGCCCTCAGTCTTGGATTTTGAATACTTAGTGTATTGGGATTCATTGACTGGACTTGAGGTTAGAGCGACATTTTTATTAAATAAAATGTTGAAGTTTCCTGTGTACGTATTATTCCTGTTCTAGGTTTGACATTGTTCAAACATTAGCCATGTAGAAAACTTTTTCCCTGAAGTCCTTATAAGTGAATCCTTTAGATTTACACATTGAGGTTGTTCCAACCACATCAAGCCTACTAAACAATCTAAACCAATATTTTTTTCCCTTCTTTTATCCCTTTAAAGCGCTTTAACACTACGGACAGTAGGTCGTTCGCGCTGAAACCCCTTGGTTACATTACGTGAACCAACGATTTGATTTTACTTTAGTGAGGAGTTTGGAATATCATTCTTATGATTGCAAATACAACAGATCTGTTAGTTGTAGTCTCTCAGTATTTAATATTTTCCTGTTTATTGACTATTAAAATAGGTAGCGT
>NW_007426249.1:0-494 GCF_000475195.1 Diaphorina citri
GAGAGAGAGAGTCAGGAACTTTCTAAAGCTGTGGCCACACTTATGGTAGATCGACAATAGATCAGTTGCGCTTACTTGGGTGATGTTTCAAAGTCATAGAGCAGGAAAAATGAGGACCAACGCGGAATTTTTCTTTTTCTTCTACGACTTCTAGATACCGAGATAAATCGATCTAAAAAATACCGGTAAATCGTGAAGTTTGACGTCACGGCATACGCTCCCGTAGGCGATGACGTCATAATTCTTGACTCCCGCTTCGTTTGTTTGTGCGCAAGCGTTTCGACGTGAAATCTGACGTCACAACTCTTTGAACTATTTCATTAGAACGGCCATTAAAAATTGAATATTCGACCTTTGAAAGTTACTTTTTCGGAGTTTTGACCTCAGATTTGCATTTTTCACAACTTTTTACGTAGGTAGGAATCGACCTTTTATTAGGTATTAAAAATATTTTCCCAATTGCAACTCCTCCATTCGAAATCTCGTTTGGAACT
>NW_007426250.1:0-494 GCF_000475195.1 Diaphorina citri
AGAAAAACTACTAGCGTTTTGTAGTTTCCATAATGCCTGTTAGTAGCTTTGAAAATGCACCTCTTGAAGCATCCTTTTTATGTGGGTTTGTACCCCACTAAGAGACAAACCTATATCAGTGTACTAGAGGTTTATGTTGAATGGGAACTATGGATGGGAACTTGAGTTTTATGTTGAAATGTTACCTTTGGTTAGGTACCTACCTTGGAGTATGCTTGGAGATTGTAGGTACATATCTGAAATTTATTCTAAAGGTGTGCAGCATAGTCAATGCTGTTGATTGATGGTCAAATGATGTAGTCTGAAACCGTACTCTGGCTCAACAACATCTAGATTCACCTTGTTGATCAGACAGTGATCAATGCTCAATGGGGTTGATTATGTGTGAACACTGAACACAGCTTTACAGTCCTGAGCATACTCCTACTTCAACAAACATGGAACTGTACCTAAGTCAATTTTCATGCACTTGTGCAGGAGCACATAATTAATTT
>NW_007426251.1:0-494 GCF_000475195.1 Diaphorina citri
TGTCCATATTAAGTCGAATTCAAATGTCTTAATTAACTGATTCGGAGCCTGAATATTCCAAATACTCCATTCACTAATAATTGACTTGCCATGTGTCGATTTTTTTTCTGATGACTTTCGACGCTTTGACTCGATTTCAAATAGCCATCTTGTGGATTATCTCAAGACTGATACTTTTTGTACAATACCTACCTATTGAGAAATTTTGGACGAAAGTTATTTCTCATCAGCATGTAAGCTCCCTCTTTCTTTCCTTCCTTCCATTAGAATGTTGTTTGTCTTTTCTTTCAGTATGATATCCATATTCCTGAAAGTCATTTACACACATACATGTTCCTGATGGGCATAGATCTTCAAAAAACTCACGTCCTACTTCGTCGGTTTCAACTGACCATTTACATTCATCCAACAACGCAACAAATTATTCTGAGTATATTCTGACCACTATGTATTAGGTATTTCTTGTTTCTTCAGTAAACGCATGAACCATCACC
>NW_007426252.1:0-494 GCF_000475195.1 Diaphorina citri
AGTATGCTTTAACACTTTTTTACAGACTATCCTGAGAACATGTCCAGATTAAACTGCCTAATAGAGAGAGAGAGAGAAGGAGAAAAAAGGAGGAAGGGAGAGAGAGAGGAGGAGGAGGAGGAAGAAGGGAAAAAGAATGAGGTTGGAAGAAAAGGAAAAAGATTAGAGAAGAGAAAAAAGGAGCCAGAGTGGGACAAAGAACAAAACATGTACGAGAAATAAAGATAGCCATTGTCCACACAGTCCTTTACATTGTTGCCATGTTGACACCTGCCCGTCCAATGTTGCCAAGTGTACATCACTGGGGAAATCAAACATCTATGCAGGATTGTAGAATGTAGTTATACTGATACCTACGTATACCGTCCCGATATTTCTGGGTTTGCACTTTTTTTGCTAACGTAATACACTGCTAGAGAAAGAATGAGAGAGAGAGAGAGAGAGAGAGAGAGAGAGAGAGAGAGAGAGAGAGAGAGAGAGAGAGAGAGAGAGAG
>NW_007426253.1:0-494 GCF_000475195.1 Diaphorina citri
CCTGCTTACACAAACGTGGTACAAATTCTTGTGCATTTTTTATTCTTTTTCGACCCCGCACTAACTCTCTCTCCTCCTTCTTCTCTTCCTTCTCCTTCTCCTACTTCTCCCTACTCCCTCCTTTTTCTCTTCCCTCCCCTCCTCTTACTCTTCCTTCTCCACCTAGTCCTTTTCTTTGTCTTATTCTTCTTATTCCCTTTTTAGTCCGTCCTTCCTTTATTATTACAATAGTAAAAAAAGGTATAAGGGACGGACTATTGTATTCGCTTCGCTGTCGTCTGTCTGTCTGTCACTCTGACAGTCTGTCCCCATAGAAGGACTTATCCAAATCTAGTCGACCTATATATCAAATTAAAGGTCTTTTTACCAGGATCACGAAAATGGTGGTGCAAATTTTGTCCAGAGAACCAAAAAACCTGGTTTTTGGGGGATTTTTTTCACATTTTCTCACACAAATGAGCTCTGATCTTGAAATTTGCCGCGACGACCTATGA
>NW_007426254.1:0-494 GCF_000475195.1 Diaphorina citri
GTGTCCTAGGATACGATCCTAGGGTGATACACCCTAGGAATGTATCACACATAGCTGACTCAAAACCCACCTTGTATGAACAAATGAAACTATCAGAAGACATGAAATGGTGTTCGAAATCTGCTCGACCACGTTACCCGTTTTATTTTTAAATGACAAGAAACTTATTTAGTATTTGTCTGCCAAATTTCAGTGAAATCAGCCGGATCCAGAATTTTTCTGTTGGTGATTATGATATCCTCCCAAGATGTGCAGCATTCGAAAGCCTGAGATTTTGGATAGCATTTTCCTCTTTCAAATTTCAAAATCAGAAGTAAGACATGATTTGTTTTCGACTTGAATTTTCGATTTGTAATTCGATTTGAAAAACTGGAAATTTTTCCATCTAATTTATCATCGATCTACATAAGAAATAAGAAGTCAATAATTACATTAATTACCTTTGAATTTTCGTTAATCCAAACAAGACTGCAACGTATATCCCCTGCGAAGTA
>NW_007426255.1:0-494 GCF_000475195.1 Diaphorina citri
TCATGACAAATGATGAACATAAAGCATCGAAATGATGATGTGTGTACGAAAGTAGGTATCCTAATACTCACACAACACGTTTAAATTCCACTATCTTGAAGAAACAAAAAACTCCAAGAAAAAGTGACGTCAAAATATCACCTTTTTGAACGGACAAAGTGAAGTTTTAACTCGTCTTTTTTACTTTTTTTTCCTGGCCATCCGATTTTGATGAAATTCGGCAATAAATGAAAGGATCCACTGGACTGTATGATCCTTGGAGGCTAATATTAGATTCTTTTCTTTGTTTCCCCATAACTTCCCAACTAAGGTATGTGAGGACATTAGAGAAGGACAAATTGAGGAAGACACTGATGGGTCGAAAGTCGGAAACCTATCTTTTGGCAGAACAAGATGATAATAATTATGCAAAAGGACATCACCACTTATATTAACACAAACAGCTTGTTCTTCTTTTCTGTTTTTTACTTTCTATTACCCTTACGTATAGGGAA
>NW_007426256.1:0-494 GCF_000475195.1 Diaphorina citri
AAAAAGCCTATTCAATGAAATCGCAGCCTAAAGAATATAGGTATACTTACCTATCTTATTAGCTAAATCCATTTTATTTTATTCATTCTGTGTACCTAAAATGCCTTACCATATGATGCCTACACTAGAACACCAAGTAAATGTTCTATCATGGAAATAAAAGAAATATATCGGTACCAAGTGTACGTATATTTACTAGTGGAGATGGCGAAAACACCAGATTTATTAGTAGGGGAGACAAGTTGATCCCACGAGAACCTAGATGTCAGTGGAGATGAGAGGAATCCAAATAGATTTCCTGTATCCTGTATTTACTAGTGGATATGGGATAAAACACCAAACTTGTTAGTGTAGATATCCGATTTTTTTTTTCTTTTTTTAAGTTTTGTAGTCAGCTCCCATGGCGAAGTGGTCATTGCACTCGCCTTGCACGCGGGAGACCCGGGTTCGATTCCCGGCGGGGTCAAGAAATTTGTATCATGCAAATGATTGAT
>NW_007426257.1:0-494 GCF_000475195.1 Diaphorina citri
ATAATAATAATAATAAAAAAGGTACGCAAAAAATGTTGTACCGAGGGAAAAGGGGGAAAAATCTAGTTTGAAAAACACAAAATTAAAAGCACACGTAGGACAGGAATTCATAGAGGAAGACAGAAAGACAGAGTTTACCAGGTACCAACCTCAGTGGTTGGCGCGGTGGACTTTGGATCTGGAGGTTGGTGGTTGAAGTCCAAGGCAAGGCATGAAATTCAGCGAGGTGTATTATTAATCGGGAAACGAACATACTTATGCTTATCATTATCACTGATAATCATGATAACTTATCAGAATTGAAATTCTCCTTTTCTCTCGATATTATCGCACATCTAATGAATGGCATACGTAACTATTCAACAATGCAACTCGAAAACAAGTTACGTTTTTCCATTAGATTTGCGATATTGCTATATCTTTAAGTACAGACCTAGGTATAGGTATCAAATTATCAGTATAATTTTCCAATGGATTCCAATTGACAAAAACTC
>NW_007426258.1:0-494 GCF_000475195.1 Diaphorina citri
ATACCTGTCTCTCTTTAGGTAGTGGGAAGGGTTGCCCTGGTGCAGGATTTTGATTCATCTTGGGCATCTGGAAAAAATTAACCAAATATTTATTGCTGTTTAGCTATGGGATATTGGGACATATTTTGCTATGGAGACAGTAAATCTAGTGCAATGCAGTTACATGGCATGCATCTGATGGATTTGCTCAATTCTGTGGGTCATTTTAGGGGGGTCTATTCTTATCCCTTTATCTCTATCCATTTTATGTATATTGGAGTTTTCTGTCTGGGTCTATAGTCTCATAACCTTCTGTTAAATTTGATTTGAACACATTTTAAGTATCTCATCTTGTACAGAAGAATTCAAAATTGGGAAAAAATCTCCTTTGCTATTCATACCATATTAAGTGGATTGATTTCTTCATTGTCAGCCACTAACTTGATATCTGCTTCAAATCCTGGTGGGGGCTGAAAAATAAATAAATAAATAAAATTGATATGTAAATTAAAAAA
>NW_007426259.1:0-494 GCF_000475195.1 Diaphorina citri
AACGTGAAAAATTGTTTGGAATTTCGATTTCCCACCGTTATCTTATTTTCTACCTTCACATTTTCTCTCTCTCTCTCTTTTTCTCTTTTCGTTTTTTCCCTTTATTCCTCCTCTCTCTCTCTATTTCTCTCACTCTCTCTTTCTCTTTTCGTTTTTTCCCTTTATTCCTCCTCTCTCTATCTATTTCTCTTTCTCTCTCTCTCTCTCTCTCTCTCTTTTTCTTTCAAAATTCGACTTATCAATATATCAATCGAGCTAAGAGGATTTTTCGTTCTTTCATTTCCAAATGGTCCTCTCTCTCTCTCTCCCTCCCCTTCGTTTCTATCTCTCTTCCTCTCCTTTTTCTCTCTCTCTTTCTTTCTCCTTTACTCAGACGGCACAAAAAATATTGAGAAAAACAGAGAAAGAGAGGGAGTGAGAGAGAGAGAGAAAGAAAGAGAGAGGAGAAATACAAGATAAACATTGTGGTAAAAAAAGAGACAGACGAAATGGAA
>NW_007426260.1:0-494 GCF_000475195.1 Diaphorina citri
CAAAGACCTGTGAATGGTGTAACCCGTCATATGACTCGCTGTTGTAGTGAGGCAAGTTAGCTACAGTTTTATTTATTTTTTTTTTTTTAAATTAACCAACCTTATACAAGTCCTAAAGGTTGTAAAAACATGTGCGTAAAATTACCAAAGATATACATAGACCTTGTTTAAACTGCGGGATGAAAGAAATTTCCAAACACCTTATTTCTTCACGTTGCCGTACCACAATACTAGTGAACTGTTATCCAATGTGCGTTGTAAACTGTGTCACACAGCTTTTATTTTCCTGCGCCATACAACAACTCAATGTGTGCCTTAGTTTGTCCTTGCCTGCCATCATTATGAGCTTTGTAATCGAAGGAAATTTGACATCAAGTAAATCTGTTTATCCTCTTGTCCCCTTGAAACCACACGTCTACCATCTCTGCCATCTCATTAACTCACTTTACTATTCATCACATGTGAAGGAAAAGTTCATGGAAAGAATCCAAAAG
>NW_007426261.1:0-494 GCF_000475195.1 Diaphorina citri
GGGATGGAGTTTTGTTTATTTTTTGTGGCACTTGATTTGTTTTGGGAGGAACGACTTGGCGGGGTCTTTTTTATGCCATTTAAATTAGATGGTTTATTGGAAAATTTCGTTTGGATGGAATTTATTGTTTCATAAGAAGTTAGGATACAGATCATCTCTGTAAGCTTCCTGGATTACGGATTTTCCACAGCCTTCCCTAACGCTACAAACTGCATCATCTGACGGCTGAGTAACTTTTGGTAAGTTTTACCTATCCTCATTTTCTTCTTCTTTTTCTTCTTCTTCTTCTACTTCTTCTTTTTCTTCTTCTTCTTCTTCTTCTTCTTCTTCTTCTTCTTCTTCTTCTTCTTCTTGAAGAGGTTTGATAGAGGGAACTGTTAAGACAAAGGTCTTATCGTCCCGAAGTCGAAGAGATCAGGAAGACAGGATTGGAGAGAGCCAGCCGTTCCGAGAACGAACATTATCCGTTCAGGATGAAATCCGCCCCGGGCGGA
>NW_007426262.1:0-494 GCF_000475195.1 Diaphorina citri
GTTAGATGGCTTTGTCAGTTTGTCTTAACTTGCAGACGATCGTGTGTAGAACAGTTTTTGTCTTACTTTTACTTCAAATTTTGAAAATTGAATAGAAGTTCTTTAGATTCTTTTTCTTTCATATAAAAGACACATTTCTTTATGGCCAGGTTGATGCGTGCGACATTATTGTCCATGTTTAGAGTCACGACATAGTTTGTATTCTTTACAAAGCTCTTTACGAAAATTGAATAGAAGACATAGAAGTTCTTTAGATTCTTTTTCTTTCATATAAAAGACATATTTCTTTATGGCCAGGTTGATGCGTGCGACATTATTGTCCATGTTTAGAGTCACGACATAGTTTGTATTCTTTACAAAGCTCTTTACAATGGGAGAGGGTTTAGTAATGAGATCACCTGTCTTGGGTCGTTACCTATTAGCTATTATATCAAGTACAATAACAGTCATTATTAATATTGTACATCCCGAGTCTTGAACCAGGACTATTTAAC
>NW_007426263.1:0-494 GCF_000475195.1 Diaphorina citri
TTTCTTTCTCCTTCATCCAGGGAAGAAGGAGAGAGGTAGGAGAGGGGAAAATAGGATAAAAGGAGTTAGGAGGAGAAGGAGAGGGGAGAAAAGAGATGAGAAGGAGAGGGGAGGTAAAGAGGGGAGGGGATGAAAGGGATGCTGCAGTGGCATTTAACATTTTCCACACGTTCTCAACACGAAATTTTTCACCACTTGCATTCTATGAGCCTTTAATATTTGTAAAAAATGTTACTAAACTACATCTCCCTCTCTCCTTCTCTCTCCCTCCCTTCTCTCTCTCTCTCTCTCTCTCTCTCTGAAGTGGACTCTAGTAGACTTGAGTAAAGTGACCTTTTGTACACTAAGGTTTGTTCGGATCATAATACATTATGTCTTCCTCTATTGTCTTTCACAACTTACTTGACATAAAGTTAGACAATCTATATAAATAAAATTGTAGATTTGTCTGTACATTGCTTAGAATCGTGAAATTTTTAGTTATTCTTACTCCT
>NW_007426264.1:0-494 GCF_000475195.1 Diaphorina citri
TGTTCGCATTGAACAGATTAAAATAACCGAGAAGTGCATTCGGAGTGGCAAAGGTTAAACGAGTGCCGGACACGGAAACGGGGGACTACTAGCGTGGTGGAGTGTGGAGTGCAACAAGGAAAACAGGTGAGCTCACGTGACGTGATAGTAGTGTTCTCGTCGCCGCGCCGGAGGGTGAATATATAAAATTACAAGCCAGCCTAGTTAAATTGGGGAAACCGCTATGTCACAGGCTTGATTCCCGTCCAGGGCAATTTTATCCTAAACAGCTAGGGTTCAGCTAGGGTTCTTACTAGGAAAGGCTGGCTTTCTCCTAACCTGTCCTCCTTCTCTCTTCGATTTCGGGACAGTAAGAGACCTTAGCAGTTACAGTTCTCTCTATCAAACCTCTTTTCAAACCAATATCCCCTTGTTCTGAACATACTTTCAAGTTCACATGCTTTCAGGCACAGTACATTTGTCAAGGGTCTAATTTTTTTGGTTTTTTTTTTTTT
>NW_007426265.1:0-494 GCF_000475195.1 Diaphorina citri
GAAGTAAAGGGACTTTTCAGTCTCTTTCTGGCAGTATAAACAGGGTATATTCTATTCTAGCAGCGATTGGGATCAATGAACACTGCAGACAGTGTCGCTTTACATCGCGAGGCCATTGTACTACAGAAACATACCTAGACAGGCCTGAAAACCTTATGGCCTATAGCAAAATTAAACCTGATACCAAACCATGGTTAAAAAAAAATAGACAGACGTAGGTACGTACTCTACAGACATAGGTAGGCACCTAATACCAAACTACCTATGTTAGCCATTGTACTACAGAAACATACCTAGACAGGCCTGAAAACCTTATGGCCTATAGCAAAACTGAACTTGATACCAAACCATGGTTAGAAAAATAGACAGACGTAAGTACGTACTCTACAGACATAGATCATCATCATCATGCCTTTTCGTTGTAGCCAATCTGATCTGTCTAGAGCTGATCTCTTGAGTTGACTGTATGAGTTGCAGTCCATGAGTTTCATGAT
>NW_007426266.1:0-494 GCF_000475195.1 Diaphorina citri
ACTGCGGGAGTAAAGGGACTTTTCAGTCTCATTCTGGCAGTATAAACAGGGTATATTCTATTCTATTCTATTCTATTCCCAATAGTTGAAGTGACTGTAAGCCCTATTCCCAATAAGTACATCGTAGATTCGTAGAAGCTCAACCCGTCCTTTGGGGCTGGCCAGCCCCTACACCTAAGCCTCAGTTTGGGCTTTTTGTGTGTGGGGTTAAGCTGAATAAAGTACATCGACTGTGAGCCCTAATTCTATTCCCAATGAGTGAATTGACTGTGGACATGTAAAATACAACACTATCCATTCCAGCAATTGGACACTGGAGTAAGTAGCTAGAAAAACTCTAAACACTACCACTTTTAAAGGTGTGTCCACACATAGTCGACCTCGATAACATAGATTCACTTTGACGATCGACTATGTTTGAACACACCTTAAAGCCATTGTAGTTTTTCAGAGATTATAACCATAAACCCCCAATATTTACCTAGAATGCTTCC
>NW_007426267.1:0-494 GCF_000475195.1 Diaphorina citri
ACAGTACATAGCTCTTCTAGCGATAGAATTTGATTACCGATACATTTGTACAAATGGGCTTTGACAGCCTTTACATTAGCCTCAGAGATACCATTGAAATGGGCTCCAGTGGGAGGAGTGAAATGCCAAGTAATCCTATGATTGGCTAACTCATCACTGAATGACTGTTTATACTCCTGGGAGTCTAATAGTGAGTATAACTCATCGAGAGCGTTTTTAGCGCCGACGAAGTTAGTGCCATGGTCCGACAGAACGCTAAGGCATGGGCCGCGTCGAGCCAAGAAACGTTTGAATGCGTCTAAGAAAGTGGGGGTAGAGAGGTCAG
Source organism: Diaphorina citri (assembly GCF_000475195.1). Taxonomy (NCBI): domain Eukaryota; kingdom Metazoa; phylum Arthropoda; class Insecta; order Hemiptera; family Psyllidae; genus Diaphorina; species Diaphorina citri. The sequence goes on from NW_007426267.1 coordinate 326, forward strand.
AAGCGACTTCTAAATGTATAGCTTTGGTAGCTAGGCAGACGAAAATACAAATGTAAGCTTTCTGACTTCTCTGTCCACGTCTACGAGAGAAAGTAATGAGAAAGGGTCCCATGAAATCGATGGCGATATTGAGGAAAGCCTTGGAAGACTCGAGAACTCTTTCTTTTGG
>NW_007426268.1:0-494 GCF_000475195.1 Diaphorina citri
TAAATAGTAAACTCACGGCATATTAGTGAAATAGGGCGCCAGTTTGCCTCCGTTGTGAATACAGTTGAGCACAGACCACGGATTGTACAACTCTTTACCTCCCACATTGTAACCACTGTACCATTTCCATGATAATAATAACAGTCTAATAGTAATAAACAGTAAACTCACGGCATATTAGTGAAATAGGGCGCCAGTTTGCCTCCGTTGTGAATACAGTTGAGCACAGACCATGGATTAAACAACTCTTTACCTCCCACATTGTAACCACTGTACCATTTCCATGATAATAATAACAGTCTAATAGTAATAGTAATAAAACTCACGGCATATTAGTGAAATAGGGCGCCAGTTTGCCTCCGTTGTGAATACAGTTGAGCACAGACCACGGATTGTACAACTCTTTACCTCCCACATTGTAACCACTGTACCATTTCCATGATAATAATAACAGTCTAATAGTAATAAATAGTAAACTCACGGCATATTAGTGA
>NW_007426269.1:0-494 GCF_000475195.1 Diaphorina citri
CGAATATTTCTCATTTTGGGATTGATCGAAACTTTGGAGAACCTGTAGGTACCTAGGGTTCTTCAAAGCCCTTTTTCCTGATGAGTTCTAGCTATCTATCTCCTAATAATAGTCAAGAATCTAGAATCAAGAGATACAAGAAAAGAGTCGATTGATATCTCACAAATGAATTTCAAAGCGTCATACGTCACCAGCGTTCATGGAATCAAATTAAATATTATCAATGCTCTCTCTAGCTTTCTGACAAAAATAAACACCACGGTAAGCAAGGAATATGTTCTACGCGTAGGTACCGAGAGTCGGGGTGTCTTTGTCCCGTAAATATTGGTTAGCCATAAGTTCACCATCCTTTTCCGATAATAAACTAGTAGTTCTGTGAACTGTAAACCTGACTGAGACTCTTTGGCCTAAAGCTGAGACGAGTGTACGTATGAAGATGAACGAGAAGAAGAAGAAGAAGAAGAAGAAGAAGAAGAAGAAGAAGAAGAAGAAGA
>NW_007426270.1:0-494 GCF_000475195.1 Diaphorina citri
CGTTTTTTAACTTTAAAATTAGGTACCTCTATAAATCAGAATTTGTTCTTAACTTGTTTAAATTTGTCATGCTTTCATGACTTCAGTTTGCTCTTCCACTTTGCTAAATGTTGTATTAAACCGCCTTAAACGAAAAAATGAGCTGGTCCCTTGGATTCTCGTTTATCCAGGTTCGACTGTATTTTGTTATTAAACCGCCTTAAACGAAAAAATGAGCTGGTCCCTTGGATTCTCGTTTATCCAGGTTCGACTGTATTTTGTTTATTAAACCGCCTTAAACGAAAAAATGAGCTGGTCCCTTGGATTCTCGTTTATCCAGGTTCGACTGTATTTTGTTTATCTGTGGTATGTTACCTATCACCCACCTATCGTACCTATGTGATTTCGCGATTATGTTCGCGGATTTGGCGATTATGTTCGCGATTTTGTTCGCGGATTTCGCGATTTTGTTCGCGGATTTGGCGATTATGTTCGCGGATTTGGCGATTATGTTC
>NW_007426271.1:0-494 GCF_000475195.1 Diaphorina citri
GTCCTCTCTGGTGTGCCCCAGGGGTCTGTGCTGGGCCCTCTCCTCTTCAGTCTCTACATCAACGACATCTCGTCCTGTTTCAATTGCTGCCACTTTCATCTTTATGCCGACGATCTCCAGGTTTACTTGTCTTCCACGGTCGGTGATCTCACTCAGACTATCACCACAATTAACCTTGAGATAGAACAGCTGGTTCTCTGGGCTAAAACCAACTGTCTCACAATTAACCCCCACAAGACCAAAGTTATGCTGATCTGCAGCACTGGGGTTCGTCGATCCATATCGTTTCCCATTCCAAACATTGAGGTAGATGGCAATGCGGTTCAACTCGTCGATACAGCCAAAAATCTGGGAATCATATTCGATCAATCCCTTTGCTGGGTTAACGAAGTGTCCAGAATTCTGAAAAGGGTGTTTGGATCCCTGTGGACACTAAAGCGTATAAAAAATTTCACCACTCAAAACTCCAGACTTCTCCTCATCAAATCATACGT
>NW_007426272.1:0-494 GCF_000475195.1 Diaphorina citri
TTATTATTATTATTATTATTATTATTATTATTATTATTCTGCGTTAGATTTTTAGATTTTAATGAACATTAGAGGTGTTTACGCGTTCAGGCTGGACTGTATAATGAAATCGCTAGGATATTAGTCAGACAAGAAATGGGTGAAATCATAATATTTATAACTATTTTGTAAAAAAATAATAGGTAATAGTCTAATAAGAGTAACAACAAGAAAAAAATAAATAGTAAAAATTATTCTAGTCTAGGAAATGAGGAAGATTATTCAACGTAGTCGAAAGAGAACCAAAAAGGGTTCCGTCCTTACTTTTGTGAAAATACTCTTCTGTGACCTGTGACGGAACTTTCATTTCCAATTTCTTGTTCCAAAAATTGGTTTGATAGTATTCGAACTAGGTATGTGCCTGTAGTTACTGTAATTAGGGATTTATTTTCTTTTATTTACGTTTTCAAAGAGCTTCTCCGTTAAGGACTACGAAACAAGGAAAACGCTCCTGA
>NW_007426273.1:0-494 GCF_000475195.1 Diaphorina citri
TGTTCATTTTTTAAATTAAACCATAACTGCGGGGGTTTTTTTCTTCACAATTATGTTTAAACTTCAAAATATATCTGCCTTTTATTTTCCATTACAGCTAGTACCTATAGGTAACCCTAGGTAGCTCTATACTATGAAAAGAAGAATAATAATTGGGATCGTTCGAAATTTTCAACATCGGGAAATGGGTGGAAATATCCGTTTTAGGGTATCCTGAGTCCCAAAAAATTGACTGTCAGTAAATGGTATCTAGTACCTATGGTACACATTTTTGTAGCTCCGTTTTTTGCTAGCTCCCAAAGGTTGGTAAATACCTATAGGTATCTACCTTTTAGGTCAGTCTACATAATAGGTACATACATATATTTGAAAATATCAAAGCTGTAGCAAAACAAATATAGGATAAGAAACATTGTAGGGTTGGTCCAGTGGTAACGCGCTTGCTTGCCATGCAGAAGGTCCCGGGTTCGAATCCCACCATCGACAAAAATTTG
>NW_007426274.1:0-494 GCF_000475195.1 Diaphorina citri
TACTCCAGTATCATGTACACCCGGGTGTCGTCATGGAAATAGCCAAACATTCGCAGAATATGAGGATGTCTGGAAAGATATGAAAACATATAGACTGTATAAAGCCCAAGGCTAAAAACAGAGAGGAGTGGAGAGCAAAAAGCTTTATTCTCTCCACTCCTCTCTGTATGGAGCCCAAGATATTCTCTATCACCTAACTTTTGGAACTCCATTGTTATGTGGTCTAATTCTCAAATGAAAACAAAATTTCATGTCTCAGCTGGATAAACCGACGTTCTCTTGTTTATCAAGAAATCCGAATGCATAGCGTTTCTTTTAGGTACGAAGCCAGGATAGAGTGCGTAGCGCAACCGACTTCAGGTGCGGATCTGTTTACCCAAGTACTTTTTTCCACTAAAATATGTCCGTGGCGAAACACAAGTAAAAGAGCTAGAGAGATTGAAGTACCTTAAATGAGTTTGAATTTCGATCTCTCTTTTCAGCTGATGTTCCAC
>NW_007426275.1:0-494 GCF_000475195.1 Diaphorina citri
TTTATCATTAATTAATTCTCATAAATAAATGTTAATCACGAATTCCCACAATTTTATTTGAGATGTCACCGTTGCTAATTGTTGAATTTTTCATTAGGGGAGATGACAAAATCTCCGCTTCGGGGCACGGTTAGCCAATGGTAAACCGATTGCTTGCTTTGTAGAAAGTCCTGTATTTGATTCCTGGAGTGGACAAAAAGAAAAAAAAAGAGATCTTTTTCTAATAGGTTTGATAGAGGGGTCTTATCGTCCCGAAAGCGAAGAGAGAAGGAGGACAGGATAGGAGAAAGCCAGCCGTTCCGAGAACGAACCGTGTCCGTTCAGGATAAAATCCGCCCCGGGCGGGAATCGAAACCGCCACCTAGCGCTTACAAGGCAGAATGGCGGATGTGCTACAAGCTACAAGATGATGGTTCTTACACCCATATTTATGAACAAAATGCTGGCTCTCAAGTTCGTGCTAAGCATAGTCTCAAGGCATTTGACTGGTCAAT
>NW_007426276.1:0-494 GCF_000475195.1 Diaphorina citri
ACATTTTAGGAAGGTACAATAAAAATAAATATAAAAAAAAATAAAGATGATGTGACTTTAAAAATATTTTATTACAAAATTTGTTATTTATTTCTTTCCTTTTTTTCTTTTATACAAATTGGCAACAGGAAAAAGTAATTGTAAAGACGCAAGTAGAAAAAAACCATGTTTTCAAATCAGTAAAGCTATTTTCAATCATCTATCCAGAAAAATGTTAGGTACGAAGGACAAGTACCTACCTATGTAGGTATGTAAAAAAAATAATAAGGCTGCCTGCAAAATTAATTATTAGGTACGTTATATACCCACCTTAAAGAGTAGTAAGGTAGGCACCCATTTTATTAGTTCGTAAATGTAGCACATTGCATATCTAAATAATTGCTAGGCTTACATACAATTTGGATGAGTTAGGACAGAGTGATGTATGGTTTAGTACAGATGTAATTTATATGTATATTAATGCCTGATAACTTTATGCATATGCAACGTGCTAA
>NW_007426277.1:0-494 GCF_000475195.1 Diaphorina citri
CAATTTTTCAGAAAATGCTGAATATAAAACAGCAGGGCTTTCTTTGTCCTCATATGAAATTTATTAGATTTCACAAATGTATAATGGGAACATTATGCAAACTCTTGCATAATATGTAGGTACCTATGTATATTTCGTTGTGAATTCTAAACCTTTATTCCAATAGGTTTCTTTTATTAGTAAACAGCAAAGTTTCTGAACTTTTAAAAGCAACTCCATGAGCAGAGAACTGGATATGAAATGCAAATGTTCCAACATTTTCAAAATGGACACTGCTTTAGATCTCTATGAAAACTTGCGGTTACACGTCATAATATGAATCTCATTATAACTTTTATAACGAAATTTTCCAGAGTAAGTACCTAGCTAAGGTGTCCAAAGTCCAAATGACTCCAAGAACATGAGCCAAAGACAAGAAAGCAAGAACCTTGATGTTAAGACGCAGACAGTAAGCAGACATAGGTTCATAATCAGATAAGTCTTCTTTTAATTGA
>NW_007426278.1:0-494 GCF_000475195.1 Diaphorina citri
TGCCAGCATGGTAGGTAAACATTGGATGTTAGGATTATTAAGATATTGGGAAAAATCCTACAATGCTGCAGTGAGCACTAAAGTTGTGATATAATAACACAAAGAAACTGCATTTTTTTTTTTCTTATATTTTTCTATCACTTTGAACCAGAAACTCGTTAAAATGACAACTTTCATCTTATAGATATTAGGTATTATTTAGAGAGATAAAAAAAAGTTGATAGGGGGAACTGTGATTGGTATATAAGGTCTTATCGTCCCGATAGTGAAGAGAGAAGGAAGACAGAATAGGAGAAAGCCAGCCGTTCCGAGAACGAATCGAAAACAAGGAAAAACCCCTTGTGCGGCAGTCGGGAACTTTTTGATAAGATAAGATAATATTTTTTACAAAAGGAAGCTATTCTCGAAGTTTCATCAAAATCGGTCCAGCCGTTTCGGCTATGCGTTGATTATGAATGAATGAATGAATGAGTCAGGGTTTACTCTTTTATTAA
>NW_007426279.1:0-494 GCF_000475195.1 Diaphorina citri
GAGAGAGAGAGAGAGAGAGAGAGAGAGATAGGTTGATGAATGAGGCTTAGAAAAATGAGAGACAGGAATAGAGAGAGAAAGTAACAAATTCCTGGATTACTCAAAGGGAGAGAGAGAGAGAGAGAGAGAAAGATAGATTGAGAAAGAGAGAGGATTTTATATGGAGATAGAAAGGGATAGAAAGATAAGAGAGTGAGGGAAATGTGTGAACAAGTCCCCCAAATTGTTGGGAAGCTAAATGGGATTTTAAACTTGAGAAATTACTTCAACACATGAAGAGTGTGAAAAAATCCCTTCGAAAAAAAGAGGGTACATTTTATGTCCCATTCCCCTGGGGGAATAATGAGGTTAAGTTAGAGAAAAAAAAGGTACACGTACAGTATTCCTTGTTTTTCCCTCAGGGGAGAAGTAATACATTTTCCCGGATTCCTTCCTGGATCAGGAGGCTTTCTAAATAAAGTTCCCTTTTGAAAAAAAAAAAAAAAAAAAAAAAA
>NW_007426280.1:0-494 GCF_000475195.1 Diaphorina citri
TCATTTGGTGGTGGATAAAAACACGGGCCGGGTGTTCGTGGGCGCGGTGAATCAGCTGTACCAACTGTCCCAGGTAAGACGGATGAGGTTGTTCAGGGAAGCCACTCCGCACAGTAATTTTTTATTTACTCATCATCAAATCTTAGTCGTTCCAGAAATGGGTCGACTGCCATTAAAAGCGAGATCCGTTCACACACTACTTGCTCAGAACCCCACCATCTAGAAACCTGAAATTTAGTAGTAATATTCCCAATGTGTTATTTGTAGCCTTATTTTTCTTCTTACATTCAAAGTACGTACGTTCAGGGCCGTATTTAGGGAAGATCATTTTTAGACATTTTAAACACTTTTCATACATTTTTAAACACTTTTCATACATTTTAAACACTTTTCATACATTTTCAACACTTCTCATTACAATTTTGTTTAGTTTGAGATAATGGTCAAGTACAATATCATACATATTTCTGGACATGGTCTTCACTTGACTGGAG
>NW_007426281.1:0-494 GCF_000475195.1 Diaphorina citri
TATGACATGAGTTTTTTACCTCTCTATAGTTCTATAGAAGGCGTATAATATGGTATATCCGTTTCAGTACATTATGTTTCTTACAATAAGTATAGGTCTGTCTATGTTGTGAGTAATAATGCTTCTTTCTACTTACAACAATCTGAAACAGAAATGTGTTCCATACTGACACATGCTACTGTCTATGTTGTGAGTAATAATGCTTCTTTCTACTTACAACAATCTGAAACAGAAATGTGTTCCATACTGACACATGCTAGAAATCTATGTCATTCGATTTTCTAACTGACAACATCCTGAATTGATCAGTAGAGGAGTTCAAGATCGATCGGACTAATAATATTGGAGAATTAAAATGGGTACTTTAATTATTCGGAGCTTTGCTTGAGAACTACACTTAACACAAGTATCATAGGTACTTATCATTGGACTCTCAAGGTTAAAAAATTCAAAAGTTCAAAACCCTTGGTGTGACTGAGTGTAGTCAAAACTGT
>NW_007426282.1:0-494 GCF_000475195.1 Diaphorina citri
GAGGTTAAGTTACCCATTGACTCAGAAAAGGAAGTTGAGGCTAGCAATAGCAATGAAAAAACAAACTCAATTGAAACATTGAACAGTGAGCCTCCAGTTGCTAGTGAAGAACAGAATATTCCATCCACGCCGACCATGTCAGTAGAAACCAAGGATAATACGGAATCCAATGAAACTGAAAATCAATCTATGAATAAAGACGGAATGCACGATGTAGAATATGATAATGTGCCCAGTCCTGTTATTGCATCTCCTAAAATGAAAATGAGACCAAAAAGTAAATTACTTCAATTTAGAAAACAAAGTAAAAACCCAACTATTCCGCAAAGTAAAACGCCAACTGTTCCAGAGAGCATTAATCAGACAGCTGAATCTGAAAGTCATTCAAATGATAACAAAGGACCTCATTCAGACAATGAGAATTCGTCCGAAACACCTAATGAGACATTGTGTGCAACAGACAGATCGATGGAAAATGCACAAAACGAAAATTG
>NW_007426283.1:0-494 GCF_000475195.1 Diaphorina citri
TTTGTCAGTAGACACCTTGATTTACTTACGTTATGAAAGCACCACACTGCAAAAACGAACGAACCGAAAAAATGTTAAGAAATTGATTTTAAGTTGATTTATCATTATTGCGTTTTAAAAATTGAAAGTTGAAAAAAATTCTAAAAGATGACAACTTTGACTGACTCGTTCAACCGCTGGCCGAAAACTGATCTTGCTAGCTGATTCCAAATGCGTAGAAAGCTAAAGTTTGCCATGTAGAAATTTTCCTCGATTCTGATTGGTCCACGTTCCCTTCGAGTATCGTATGATTCAAGCCGACTCCAGACTTTTTCCGAATGAAATTTCACTTTCTACTTTCTAAAGATTGATTTATTATTATTATGGGTTTATTTTTCCTCGTTCCTTTTATGTGTTTGTTTTGATGAACAATCTAGAGAAATAGGATGGACTGACCATTGCGGAACTGAAAAATGTCTTTGCAAATTATTGGTTGAATTTCTGGCCATGTGAAT
>NW_007426284.1:0-494 GCF_000475195.1 Diaphorina citri
AAATATGTCAAAACTTTAGAACGTTACTCTGAATAGCAGAGGAACTTATTAAAATTCATAATGCATGTTAAACACAGCGCTCGGTTATAATGTTCAGCAAATAGGACGTACTCACATAACTTACATAGTATAAAAATGTGTACCCACATACCTACCTAATATTCAGTACTTTATTTACGAGTAATATGTACCTACATTGTTATACAATTTTTTTTAAAGTTTTTTCTAAATTTTTATTATATTTTGAAATGTATTCCGCTCTCGCTCAATGTAGTGGTTAGCATGGTGGTTTTAGGATCTGGTGGATTCTGGAGGTTGATCGTTACAGTCCAAGTCTATTCATGAGGCAACGAAATTATTTGTGACAAGTATTCATGTTTATTGGTTAACACAAAGAGAAAGATGAATTTTTATAGGTTTAAAGATGGGGTCGTATTTCCAAGTACGAGTATTATGGGGAAAAGTTCTTCAAGCAGGCAGTCATATTTCCAAAT
>NW_007426285.1:0-494 GCF_000475195.1 Diaphorina citri
CCTCATCAGAATGAATGGAAGAAAGGTCAAACACTACCTACAGTAAGGAAGATTTTTTTGAAGATATCAACAATGATAACAAATGTCAAGATTGTTAGCGAAAGTTGACAAATTCAGCGAAGATATAGTTACATGTAAACAAAATTAGTCAGGGAAAATGTCACTATTGATTTTTTGTCATCAATTACCTAATCTAATAAGAAAGTCCGTACAAATGTGGACAGCACAAATTGGGCAAATCTCCCAACAGTCAAACACTCTTAATCCTTTGACAACTTCATTTTACATAGGTATTGATTCCATCTTCTATCAGATCTATCTAATATGCGACAATAAAAAGATGATGAACGAAAGAGAATTTGACGAAGTGACATGGGCAAACTAAAAACACATTCACTGAAGTTTCGAAGATATCGCTGATGACTAATGAAGTAATGAAATGAAGAAACAAATAAAAATGGGGAAAAAATCCAATTTTAATTATAATTAGATCC
>NW_007426286.1:0-494 GCF_000475195.1 Diaphorina citri
AGCTGACGGTATTCTGTACGTAACCTATGTAACTCCTCCTCATGACAAAGTTCCAATACACACTGCTGGGTGATCTTACCCGAGATCACTTCGACATACATCGTGATGTCTTCGTCCCAAGGCACGACATCAGCCGAAGTCACCTGTGTACTCCGATCAAACCCGAACTTCTTCGTTCCCGTCTCATCTTCTCGTACAATAAGCAAGGAAACGAAAAATAAATGAATTTGATTGCAATGCCCCCACGAGCATCACTACCGACCCTGACGAATTGGGGGGAAAAGTCGGCACAACTGGCCTCATTATTTTGGATTCTCTTTGACACACTTCTCTTTGGCTCTTATCCTATCTCTTAGAAAAGACTCGTCTCCTGTTTTTTTGACAAAAGAATGAAAGAATTTTTCACTCTCATTACTAAGACTTTTATTGGAGACAAAGAAATCATTCTACCATCTTCAACCATTAGGAACAACGGACGAAATCTGGGACATAAA
>NW_007426287.1:0-494 GCF_000475195.1 Diaphorina citri
TATCCTTAATGAAAATTGGGTCACCCAGAATCCCCCCTAAGCTCTGCCACTTAACCCAGAAGATTGGCTCTTCTGCCCTGATGACACTCCTGGGAGGAAGAGTAATTGACGACCTTGACCCACAAGCTATCCTGTTAGAATTCAGGGTGCACTCAGCCTCATAAGGACAATAGATTTGCAATCAAAATTAGGGTCTTGTTAATTGAACTCTCTAACGTCATTTCACGAAAATCCGTTTCTGTGAATGTGCAGAAATGAGTTTTTGTCAAATAACGTTCAAAAATTCAGATAACGTTCAAAAGTTCAATTAACAGGACGCTAATTTTGTTTGCAAAAACTCTCTAATGTTGAGTGGCTCTACTTTGACAAAGTTATAGTAACCAAGGCCGCTTACCATACAGAATTTTACTCTTTTTATTTCGCTCCTCTGCAAAGGTCATTATGACGTAATAATATTACAGAAGAATAAAAAAACATTGCATACCTTGAAAAAC
>NW_007426288.1:0-494 GCF_000475195.1 Diaphorina citri
TCCGCGAACATAATCACGAAATCCGCGAACATAATCGCCAAATCCGCGAACAAAATCGCGAAATCCGCAAACATAATCACGAAATCCGCGAACATAATCGGCAAATCCGCGAACATAATCGCCAAATCCGCGAACATAATCGCGAAATCACATAGGTGGTACGATATGTACATAGGTACGATAGGTGATAGGTAAATACCTATTATTAAAAACAGATAAACAAAATATATCCGCGAACATAATCGGCAAATCCGCGAACATAATCGCCAAATCCGCGAACATAATCGCGAAATCACATAGGTACGAGGTGATAGGTAACATACCTATTATTGACAAAATACAGTCGAACCTGGATAAACGAGAATCCAAGGGACCAGCTCATTTTTTCGTTTAAGGCGGTTTAATACAACATTTTCTCTCGTTTATAAAGGTTTAGCAAAGTGGAAGAGCAAACTGATGAAAGCATGACAAATTTAAACAAGTTAAGAACAAAT
>NW_007426289.1:0-494 GCF_000475195.1 Diaphorina citri
ACACGTTTCAAGACTCTCGTAGGCCGGGTAACTCCTGAGCTGTTTCCTTGACGACAGGTCCCAAGTGAAGAGCACTTTGTCTCGGCCACAGCTGAAATGGAACGAAGAGGCCAATGGTTAAGTAAGTAGTTCATTCAAATTTAGCCCATCACAAGCACAATGTACATACTTGGAATTTAACGTGTCTAAAACATTAGCGTGATAGCTAAAGTTTGTGTCAACTGAGGAGGAATCAGCCAATAAATCTCCAATTTAGAGAGGGCAATGGTTAAGAAGATAATTCAAATTCAATCAATAAATGACACTTCTTTCGAAGAAAAAGGATATTTCAGTCCCATACTGGCACTCTAAATAAATTAAATTACATATTTTAAATAGTAATAGCGATGGAATTCAGCTAGTGAAACATAAGAACTACACAACAAAGAGAAGATGATTAGGTACCTGACCAATCGGTTGTTGACAAGATCAAAATCGAAGTCCGTGATTCGATT
>NW_007426290.1:0-494 GCF_000475195.1 Diaphorina citri
TTCTCGCCTTGAGTTCATAGGTCGTCGCGACAAATTTCAAGATCAGAGCTCATTTGTGTGAGAAAATGTGAAAAAAAACCCTCAAAAACCAGTTTTTTTTTGGCTGTTTGGTTCTCTTGACAAAATTTGTACCACTATTTTCGTATTCCTGGTAAAAAGACCTTTAATTTGATATATAGGTCGACCTGGTTTGGATAAGTCCTTCTATGGGGACAGAGTGACAGATAGACAGACGACACCGAAGCGAATACAATTGCCCGTCCACTATACCTTTTTTTATTACTATTGTAATAATAAAGGAAGGACGGGCTAAAAAGGAGAAGAAAAATGCATTTCCATAGAAGTGAGGATTAGCATTCGAATTACCAATAGGTACACTTTGATTTTCTTCATTATTCTTCTTTAAATAATTATTCAGCTCAATTCTTCTTCTCCTTCTTTTTCTTTATTTTACATTTCTTGTCGACCCCGGAAACCGAACCCGGGTGCTTCTG
>NW_007426291.1:0-494 GCF_000475195.1 Diaphorina citri
ACGGAGTGAACAAGTAAAGTTCGTTCCCGGAACGACTGGCTTTCTCCTATCCCCTCCTCCTTCTTTAGTCTTCGATTTATCCTGACTAAAAAAAGCTCTAGAAATGCAAGGAAATGCAAGGGTTCAATTTTTCAAAGGAAGATCAGGGGAAAAAAGGCGAGTAAAAACTAAACATGCGTATAATAATTCTAAAAATAGTCATAATAAAAAAGATAAACACGACAAGAGAGAAATCGAAGCGAATTACGTTCTAACTGTAAAAATCCCGTGTGAACATCACACGACTTTTTTTATTAGATTACCGAACTACGTTCAGACAGACTGAGGAAAATCAAGAAAAATTGTTCCAAATTTCAAAAAATAATAATACGCTAAAAAGAACTCCGATATCGTTTACGACTTTACGGGATAATCGCAAACAATCGAAAAAGATCGCATATAAGTGCATACCACTTTACTGAAAACCACGTTTCGGCTCAAGAAACCTCAAAAAA
>NW_007426292.1:0-494 GCF_000475195.1 Diaphorina citri
TTTAATCTTTTTTTTTTATGGGTAAAAATTACCTTTTTAAGTGCCTATTAAGCTTTTATAAATATTAAATAATAATGACACAGTAAATCGCCCATTAAACTATTAAATTTATCAATCAAACGAAATTTTATTTTAAATCTATTACCTACCTGTTTAACTTTTTATTGAACTACCCCGTTATCTAACGTTTAATCAGATAACAGATATGTAGACATGGGGAAGATCGGTAAATTCGTCATTAACTTATAAAATCCGGTACGACCTTCGAAAGCTCTTATTTCCCTGTGCAGACAATCCCTTTGAAACTTGAAATCTAGATCAGCGGTTCCCAACCTTTTTTCACCAGCGTACCCCTTGGGTACCCGGATTTATTCTCACGTACCCCCGCCACCATCATAATGAGTACCGAGTACCCATACCTAGGTTGATGTGTCACCTGCCTCGGTGGTGTAGTGGTCAAGGCGCTCGCCTGGTAAACAGGAGGGCGTGGGTTC
>NW_007426293.1:0-494 GCF_000475195.1 Diaphorina citri
GGGTAGTTTGGGGTAAATAAAAGTTACCCAAAATAAAAGTTGTAGTAGTTAGAAACTCCATTTTAAACCCCCCCTCCCCTATCTCTCTCTCCCTCTCTCTTTCTCTCTCCTTCTCTCTCCTTCTCTCTCTCTCTCTCTCCATCCCTCCTTCCCTCTCCCCCTGTTCTTCCTTCTTTCTCTTTTTCTCTTTCTCTCTCTCCCTCTCTCTCTCTCTCTCTCTCCCTCTTTTTCCCTTTCTCTCTCCCTCTCTCTTTCTCTTATTCTCTATTCATCTCTTCTCATTTCTCTTTCTCTCTCCCCTCAATACATATATTTCAGTACTATACTAAAGTATGGGAATGGACCCCCCTTAAATCCACCAGGGGCGTTTTTATTTTTCTCCTCTACTGTAGGACAGACTTCCTGGCTGGGGGAATTTAAACAGGGAGTAGACCAGCCTGAATTTCCCTTGCTAAAGAAATAGCAAAGGTTGAGTGCGAAGGGCATCCACTCGT
>NW_007426294.1:0-494 GCF_000475195.1 Diaphorina citri
TGGGAGGATGGAGTAGGGAGATAGGTAGATACAGGATACTACGAGTTGCACTTGTTTCGACTTAAAGATGACACTTTTTGGACTAATGTCCAATTTTTACTTTTTTTTTTTTTTTAAGATGTTCAATACAGCTGTAGCCCAGTTAGCACACACGATAGAGGGAACTTTTAAAAACATGGTCTTTTCTTCCCAAAAATCAAAAAGAGAAAGCCAGCCGTTCTGAGAACGGGCCTTTAAAGGCCAAATTAATTAATTTGTTTTGGATAAAGATCGCTCCGAGAATGATAGAATGAATGAAATCCGAAATGTAATACTTACAAATCAGACGCGCCATCAAATTTATTTCCCGAAACAAATTGAAATGGGTGTAAAGAGAATACATTGTAGATTTTAGTGAAAAAGGTTTGCAAAACCATCAATTCTTCAAAAACTGACAACTTTGATTGGTCACAGTGTAGGTACACGAGACAGACGTCCCAAACAGCTGACTTCGC
>NW_007426295.1:0-494 GCF_000475195.1 Diaphorina citri
AGGGGAAAAACTGTAAGAGGGATTTCTGAGAGGTGCAGATCTGTAAGAGGGATTTCTGAGGAGGAGGGGAAAAACTGTGAGAGGGATTTCTGAGAGGTTCAGATCTGTAAGAGGGATTTCTGAGGAGGAGGGGAAAAACTGTAAGAGGGATTTCTGAGAGGTGCAGATCTGTAAAAGGGATTTCTGAGGAGAAGAGGCAAGTAAGAGGGATTTCTGAAGAGCATCTTCCTTGGACTGCTGAAAGGGTGGGCTGAAATGACTCTATGAAGGCTATTGAAGCAGGAAACCTAGAAACTACATTTTTTTGCTTGTAAGACGAGTACAGCAACATTCCACCAGGATAAAGTCAAAAAACCCTTTTAAATCTCTTGCATAAGCCTGCTTGCTCAATAATATGGAAAGTTGGAAAGTGTATTTGGTTTGATTTTGGCACTTATTAAATATTAGTATGAAGTAGTATTAGTTAGACATTTATTTAGACTCTCAGCTTAGAA
>NW_007426296.1:0-494 GCF_000475195.1 Diaphorina citri
TAGATCCCGAGATAAATCGATTAAAAAAATACCGGTAAATCGTGAACTTTGACGTCACGGCATACGCTCCCGTAGGCGTCACATCAAATGTCCCGAGCAAAGCTCCTTCGCAGGCAACGCATTAATGTGTTTGTGCGCATACGTTTCTGCGCATTTCTTTCTGCTCCTCCGCAAGCGTGCTTCCATACCGGCGCTACCTAGCGGACGAAAAAAACAACTGCGTAAAGGCTGACGTCACACATCTTTAATCACATTCATTAGAACAGAAAATAAAAATTGAATTTTCCACTTTTTACAGTTATTTTTTCGGAGTTTTGACCTCGGATTTGGATTTTTCCCAACTTTTTACATAGGAATCGACCATTTATTCATAATTTTTACACATTTGCAACTGCTCCATTGCCAAAAGCCATCAAACCTTCGATGGTACACACTATCTTCCAGCTAACTAGGCTGGCTTCTTCTCTGCTTACCCCATTACAAGTCTTCTTCGC
>NW_007426297.1:0-494 GCF_000475195.1 Diaphorina citri
GGGAGGGAGTATTGCTATGATTCTTCACCTCAATTCGAAGGGGTTTGGTAAACTTTGACTGTCGTTTATCGTTTTTCAGTCAGATGTTTTATTGTTTTTCAGTTGATCACCCTAATGTCCCAAGAGTCCTACAGTCGATTTAACCATAGTTATTAGAGCCTCGTTATAAATCGAACCAAACGAACCATAGTTATGTTTACTTTAGAACTTTGCTTGGTAATCAGAGTAAAACCAAGTTATACAATCCTAGAATCTTACTCGCCTTCCAAGTTGCAACTTATCCAAGGTCTCTGTGGTTATTACTGGTCGAGGTGTGGGTGTTTTGAGCACAATTCGCAATCAGTTTTCCACTGCTTAGCCTCTCACCTATCGCCTTCGTGAGGACTACTGACTCCATAGATTAACCACAAGCCTGCCAATTATATCTAGTCAAGAAATGACAATGTAGATTCCACTATTGCACCCGTAAGAACGTTGTTTAATCATTCAAATTC
>NW_007426298.1:0-494 GCF_000475195.1 Diaphorina citri
TTAAGTTATATTTCTCCTACCATAATGGCGGAACCATGATTTCATGTGACACATGAATCTGTCCGCAAAAGGTTAAGCGAGTCGGAAAACATGTCCATTATTGCTTGAGCTCCCGGGTATATGGAAAACATGATGATTAACCTTAGCATGGAAGTAGGCAATTTGTGACCCACACCACACGCAGGCTAGATACCAAGAGAAGCACCATAAAAACCAACAGAGATATCGATGACACAAGTCTATTCAGATATAACCACTGTCTAGTAAGTAAGGAAACTTCGAATGAGATTTGTCTGTTGTCAGAGTGTTTGAGAAATAATTTCTCCTTCACAGAAATCTACCACGTTTCTGAACTGAATTTCAGTCGAGTAGTGGATGTGACAACATTCCCAACAAGTTTTCAGTGCCCTAAATCACCAAAGTATAGAAAGTATCTTACAAGTGTAATAGCCAATGGAAAAGCAGAATTTTGAATTTGGACGAATCATATCGAA
>NW_007426299.1:0-494 GCF_000475195.1 Diaphorina citri
AACATTCCTGAATTTTTCCGATTGACATTATTATTTTGTCCCCATAGAAATTTTGTAAAATCTAACCTAGCCCCTAAAATTTTGTTAGCACAGAGCTACAAAAAATCAGAAAGAAAAATGATAATTGGAAAATGTAAAATTTAGTTAAGTCACTTACCTAATAGTCACTAAATAAATTTTCCCTCTGTTTTCGCGTCTTTTATGTTTCTCAAAGGACAAGAATGAATATTTTTCTGTCCCACACTGTACCTACCTATAGGCATTTATCATGGGACACACTGTATATTTTTCCTTTCGTCCGCGCAACATCTTTTTGTTCTTTGTATAACAATGGGATCTGCCCCTGGCCAAATAAAAATGAGTCTGAGAGAGAGGGAGAGCGAGAGAGAGGGAGAGCGAGAGAGATTGATTGATTGATTGATTGATTGATTGATTGATTGATTGATTGATTGAAAATATTATAGATCTTTATTTTTAAAGTAATTTACAATAGT
>NW_007426300.1:0-494 GCF_000475195.1 Diaphorina citri
ATTCTCTTGTAGAAATAAAATTGCCTACAGTTTCCAAAGTTACTAGTCAAGTGAAGACGTTGTTCTTTTTCCTATATTATTATGTTGCTACTTGACAGATTGGCTCTCCTAGAGAAGTATGCATATTATTCTTATTTTTGTGGGGTGGTTAATTTTTATTGTGTTTTTACCATGTTTTGACAGGAAAATGCTCGAAATATGCATTGTATGCTAAAACATGCAAATTTATGAATTTGAGGAAAAAAAAACTCGAAATATGCATTTGCATATGCTAGGTAATATATGCAAAATCCGCTTCCTATTTGCAATCAAGAATCAAGGCATGGTCATTGGTCAATCAGTGCTCCTTTTTTTATGAGTGCCGTAGGGGAATGTGGGGGAACTCCGTACACCTAAGGGAGATTGCCCAAAAAACGCATAACGAAGTTTTTTTTCAAATTTTTACTTTGCTGGAATGAAAGTCGGTTTTGTTGATTATAATATGGCAGAGTTTG
>NW_007426301.1:0-494 GCF_000475195.1 Diaphorina citri
TCTTGTAAAGAAAGAAGTTACAAAATGTTTGTACAAGAGTCTCTTCCTTCTTCAATCCTTATAGTGCGAACTAATCCCTCTAGTTCGAACCGAACCACAAGGGAATTTCTGCAAACGTAGTTAGGTACCTAAATGGACGATGTTCAGAAAACGACTCATGCATGAAGAGGCCCATGGACTAACTTGATGGGTAGATCCGCCATCAGAAGAACCTAGGTATTTGTACCCAAGACCCAAGTATCTATATTATGTAGGTACATAATTATGAAGTTAGGTACTCAGAGAATTAGATACCTATAAGGTAGGAAGGTAGGTACTCATTTAGGTAGACAGGAAGGTAGGTACTCGAAACCAAATGTCAGCCCAGAGCAATCACTCCCAGGGCTGACTGAAAGGCCAACCCAGGCAGAAAACGGAAAAAGCGAGAAAGAAGAAGAGGAGCCATTCTTTAATAAAACTCTTCAAAATTAAGATTCTACTACCCTATGAGAGTT
>NW_007426302.1:0-494 GCF_000475195.1 Diaphorina citri
AGGTGCGCAAACGTCAAGAGTTTGAAGCTAGATGATACGTAGTCTATCATAAAAAGGGACTCAAGAATCTTGAGATTATCAAACAGTTTTGGCTTTTACTTTACTATCAAACCAATTTGACTTTTAAATGCACTCTGTACTATGCTATTTGCTCTAGTGCTCATTCTGTACCTGGTATGTTGCCTTCTCATGTGTCCGTTTTTATTTAAGTCGACTTTGCTGTTTCCTTTTGTTGCAGCAGAAAATCTTCTCCTCCTTCTTCAATTCCTCTTCTCTTCCTTCTTCGGTTCCTCTTCCTTCTCCACGTCTTCGCTTCTGCTTTCAGTTCATTTTCGTTCCCTTCAGTCTCTTCCAGTTAAACTCTTTCTCTTCCTCCTTGTCTATTTCTCTCTTCTCTCTACTTTCCATCAAGTCCCTTCCCACATCCTTCTTCCCTTCTATCTTTTCTTCCGAGTTCCATTTAGTAAAAGATCTTTTTCTCTCTTTCTTTCTTT
>NW_007426303.1:0-494 GCF_000475195.1 Diaphorina citri
AAGTCGTTATAACCACGGTTGGTCCTCAGTTCCTGACCAATGCTTGTACGATTCACAAGGTACCCAGTTCGATTCCCAGAAGGAAAAAAGAGGATCCAGCGGGGAAAAAAAACTACAGCCAACTTAGTGTCGATAGCAGCACATTAGATGGACCAGTTCCCAGAGGAAAATGTGGAAGGACTAAGGGAAAACAAGATGGGGAGGATCCAGCGGGGAAAAAAAAACCTACAGCCAACTTAGTGTCGATAGCAGCACATTAGATGGACCAGTTCCCAGAGGAAAATGTGGAAGGACTAAGGGAAAACAAGATGGGAGAATAAATAATGATTCTACCCATTAACTGATGTTATCAAAACTTAACTGTTTACTTCCCCCCAAGTAATACCTACAGTCAATTCATGGTGTTCATAGTGACTTTTTTTTTAATGGGATTAACGTCAAATTTCAATTCAAATTACCCGTCTTGTTGTGAGGCCGGAAAAAATTTGCACACT
>NW_007426304.1:0-494 GCF_000475195.1 Diaphorina citri
TCAATTACAAGCACGTGTCCTGTTGGCTCTCGCTCTACACAGTATTTAGGTACAAGATGTACCTTTGAGAATCAGATTTATTTGTAATATTTGAAAAATGTTACCTCTCTGAGAACATTAAGGAATTCTTTGGACCATAGTTTACCATCAGATAATTCCTTAAGTTTAATTTTATATGTCAAAATCAAAGAATTGAGACAAAGACAAATTTAAGCCTATTGAATGTGTTCGAAGGTGAAGATGACATCCAAGAGATTTGGACAAAATGACAACTGATTAAATAAAGCTGATTATAAGAAGCTTCGTTGACGGCTAATTTCAAAAGTCAAACTGGATTAGATCTTTAAATATGTCACGAAATGAATTGCCTGTAATACCGCTCCAAAAACGTTTGACCAAATGGTATGTCGATGAGTCATTGAAGTCTCTGAGAAACAGGCTATCAGCGTACATAAGACGTAATGTATTGAACGATCGATTTGGGCTCTAGCTGG
>NW_007426305.1:0-494 GCF_000475195.1 Diaphorina citri
TTCCGAGAACGCTTCACACGCCGACAGGTCTCCGGATAATATGGTACGACTCGCGATCTCCATGTCCTTCTGCTTGACCTGGTCTCGCAAATTGTGCACCTGTTGGGGAAGTAAATTAAATTAATGATTGAACAACAGTTTACGAAAGAATCGAGTTTCAAGTTTTGGCTCTACGCTTTTGTCTTTAGTTCGACCATTCGAGTCGAATATGAAATTCATTGAATGAAGCGAGAAGCGAGGTCTAAATTTTCAATGCGATTATGCGTTTAGTTGGTCTGAAAATGGCTGTCAGTTTGTTTATTTGTTTTGTCATAATTTTCGAAAGACTTCTCCGATTTCAATGAAATTTGACAGAAATGTTCAACACTTGAAGGAAATTTCCTATTGAATTTCCAGCCCGATTAAACCTTCGAGGCACCTAAGAGACCTTTTTGAGTGGAGAGAACCTCTAGAGCAGTGGTTCCCAACTGGTGGTCCGCGGACCCTAGTGGTCC
>NW_007426306.1:0-494 GCF_000475195.1 Diaphorina citri
TATGAGCTAGAGACTTGAAATTTGGTATGTAGTTCACAAATGTGACAAGGATGCAACAGAAAAAAAAAAAAAAAAAAAATGCTGCGCTTGGCGGTATTTTGACCGCTTTTGGACGGATTTCGACCGTTTTTTGGCGGTTTTCAGCTATACCGACTAAACGGTTAGAGATATGGTAAAAGTTAGGGTAAAATAATACTCAAATAAGCATCATTCAATAGAATAAGGAAAGTCGTGTGATGTTCACACCAGATTTTTTACATAAAGCCAAATCAAAATTTTGAAGGTGTAAATCAAGCCCCCCCAAAAATTTAGGCAAGAACCGCCTATGCAAATCCTATGGTTTGATGGTATTAGAATAATATGTAAATGAGCCAATACGACTCTGGCATTCTTGGAATAGTTTCAGTCTCATTTACGTACTACCTAGCGAGTATAATCGGGATGGATAGAAATTGAACACCCTGTATACAAAAGAGGGTTAGGTAGTTTGCAAA
>NW_007426307.1:0-494 GCF_000475195.1 Diaphorina citri
AATTTTGATGATTTCTCAGTTCGTGAAATTGTGGGTCAATTTAGATTTTCTTTTGAATTTGGATGCTTTCGACTTCGTGGAATTTTGATAGCCTCTTGAATTTTGATGATTTTTTAATTTGCAAAATTTTGGGTCAATTTTGATTTTCTTTTGAATTTGGATGCTTCGACTCAGCGGAATTTTGATAGCTTCGTGAATTTTGATGATTTCTCAGTTCGTGAAATTGTGGGTCAATTTAGATTTTCTTTTGAATTTGGATGCTTTCGACTTCGTAGAATTTTGATAGCCTCTTGAATTTTGATGATTTCTTAATCTGCAAAATTTGGACTTCAAAATTTTGATTTCTTAATTTGTATTTAGATGGTTTCTTAGACCGTGGAATTTTGGTTCAATTTTGATGTTGTCTTGAATTTGGGTGTTTTCAACTCCGTGGAATTTTGATGGTTTCTTGATTTTTGATCATGTCTTGGTCCGTGGAATTTTGGATCAATTTT
>NW_007426308.1:0-494 GCF_000475195.1 Diaphorina citri
CACACAGATGTTTCATAGAAACACACAGATGTTTCATAGAAACACACAGATGTTTCATCGAAATACACAGGTGTTTCACTGCAACACAGATGTTTCATTACAACAGAGATGTTTCATCGGCGAAACAGTTTGAGACTTCTGGGCGTTGGATGTAATTGTGTAGAACCTATAATGTAATTCGATGTATTATACAATTTAAAGAGGGCATGTGAAAAAAGATGTCTTCAGGATTCAGTATTTTGAATAAGTCCGCGTTTTTTTTTTTCTTCTCCAAGTTGTGTCCACACATAGTCGGCCGGCCCTTGATCGATGTGGACTGAACCGTCCACACTGCCTGGACAACATAGATTCAGCTCGTCGTCCATGGACTATGTTTGGACACAACTTAAGGAATTTCAGCCAGCCTAGTTAGCTTAGGTGGTAGTGCGTCTGCCTTGTAAGCGCTAGGCCGCGGGTTCGATTCCCGCCCGGGGCGGATTTTATCCTGATGGGAT
>NW_007426309.1:0-494 GCF_000475195.1 Diaphorina citri
GCCCCGGGCGGGAATCAAACCCGCGGCCTAGCGCTTACAAGGCAGACGCACTACCAACTAAGCTAACTAGGCTGGCTGAAGATATGAATATGTATAATTTTAATAATTAAACTATGTGAATTGTGTGTAATGGTACCATGTAAGCATGAAAAAAGGATCAAAGCCTTTTCGACGTTACACCATTTTCATGATAGAAGAAAAGGTTACCGATAGATATGTACATCTGAGAGTGTTTCTTCTTCTTCTACTTTTACACCTCAAAAAATCTCAAGGCCTTGAAAAAAAGTTCAAAAATTGAGCAACATAAATTCAGGAAGGAGAGAAGCCTTGGGTTGACAGTTTAATACACAAAAGTTTTTTTTTTCCAAATAATCTACAATCAAACAGAAGTCCGTCAGACTAAAAATCGAAAGTGTCTTGATTTCAATCAGACAGGTCATAAAAAAAAAAAAAAACAAACAAAAAATAAATAGACTATACACTGGTTGGCGCAG
>NW_007426310.1:0-494 GCF_000475195.1 Diaphorina citri
AGAGGGAACTGTAACTGCTATGGTCTTATCGTCCCGAAATCGAAGAGAGAAGAAAGACAGGATAGGAGAAAGCCAGCCCAAGAACGAACCTTATCCGTTGAGGATAAAATCCGCCCCGGGCGGGAATCGAACCCGCGACCTAGTGTTTACAAAGCAGACGCACTATCCTCCAAGCTAAACGAAGCTGGTGACATCTCAGGAATCAGCCTGAAGTTCTTATATCCACTTTTCCAAATGTCACCAATCAGCCAAGTATTTCTTCTTGGCCATATACCACACAGCGTTTTCAAAACTCGGATTTTCTCCAAAGTCAGTTCCAAAAATCCCAACTCTCCAAGGTAGACAATAATTTTGTTTCCAACCAATTCTGAACTCACTTCCCACAGACAACCAAAAGTTTGTTTTTGATAATTTCTAAATACCTAGGTACATAAATTATGTAATTCAATTCTTTGTTCCAAGAAAAACAAAACAACCCAATAAATAGTACCTTA
>NW_007426311.1:0-494 GCF_000475195.1 Diaphorina citri
GAAGAAATTTGAATGTTAAATGAATGTTATATAAATAGGTACATAAAAAAAAACTACCTACTTTTTCAGAGATTTAACCCAACATAACGGCCGAACCGTATACATTTCTCGAGGTCCGGGCCGTGGACACTTTTGAGGTACTTCATGGTGTTACCTGTTACCCAATAACTAGGCTGCATCTGCATACAGTCCAAGCTCCGACGCCATGAGATACCTAAACCTAACCTGATAAAATTATTCTAAAATCCCAAACCTTTCTTGACCTTCCCCAAACCTTCCCTAATAATATTTTCTTGATCCTTAGAATTCTCAGATTACCTAATACCTATCTACCCACATAATTTTCTAAAAAAAACATAAACCTATACCTATTATCATCTACAACTACCCAACTAGGTATACCTATCTATTGTAACTACCTATGCTATACGTTATCCAGATGGATATGGCAGCAAGGAGTCATCAACCCAAAATGAAAGAACCAATCAGAATGC
>NW_007426312.1:0-494 GCF_000475195.1 Diaphorina citri
AAACAATACTATCCTATAGGATAAGGAACTTGAAAAGTTAGAAGAAAATTAGAAATCATATTAAGAGAGAATTGTGAGAAAAAAAAAAGTGTCATTTTGAATTTGAGAGGAGTTAGAAGTGCTATACGTATATCAAAAAGTGAAGGGTGGTTGAAGGGTTAAATTCAAGAAAATATTATGATCTCCATGCATAAGAGGGTTAACAGAAATCATTTTTTGAATAATTTGAGAGAGAATATAAGTTGAATTTTGTTTAAGAAGATCAACATTTTGCTTTCTTTATCGACTTGTGAAGAAATTGAAATTGAAGAATTTTTGTTCACTTCACTGTGCACTCCAGTAAACAATACATAGTTACATACACATTGCATGATAGCATCTTTAAACAAAAATATGATCACAATTCAAAAATATATTTCTCCTACACAAATCATCCCTAGTCTTTGGATAACGACATGAGATTATTTTAATCTCCTGAAGAAAATTAACTTTTT
>NW_007426313.1:0-494 GCF_000475195.1 Diaphorina citri
TGTAGGTAATTTATAATAATGGGTGCAAAAAGAAATTGAATAACTACACAAAAAATAGAAAGGTATCTACAGATTTATGTTACATAAAATAATATTAAAACACCAAAATAGGTACACAGATATTAAAACATTTGCAAAATAAATTCTAACAAAACACCCAAAAAAGTCAAAAAATAATATAACCAACTAAGTCTACCATCAATATGATAATATAACCAAATTAATTTACAAAAAAATAAAAATATAACAAACACAGTTAATAAAACTGAACCACACAAAAGGTCGACGGATGAAAAGCGGTCGCAAAAGTCCAGAACAAATAGCACCAGACCGCTAATCTAATCCCGAACACCTAAAAAACTTGATTGGCTAGTACGCGCTAGACGCAAGATAACCGACTGATCACCTGATTACCTATTATCAACACAGAATATGTTCGAGTCGTGCGGTTTGCCTAGCTCGCAAGATATCAGGAGTTCATTTAGCCGATGGTC
>NW_007426314.1:0-494 GCF_000475195.1 Diaphorina citri
GTCCCTTATGCCTTTTATTATTACTATTGTAATTTAATAAAGGAAGGACGGGCTAAAAACAATGGTGATTTATTTGTTTTCAAATCAAAAAGCATGTGGACTAATGAGCTCCCAGCAAAAACCTTACTCAACGTTACCATCTTTAGGTATTTATACTCGGAAAATGTTCGACACCCAACTGTATTCCAGTAATCTTTGCTGATAAAGTTCTTGGTCTTTCTGATAAATAAGTACGATCACTCGTTTCTATCTCCAGAAATCTTCTAGTTGATTCGTTCTTGTTTTTTCAAGATGAAGAGAATGCTCAATGCACTGATGCTCTGTCTTGTCTTCTGTCTGGTCAGCAATGGTGTTTTAGTTTCGTAAGTTATATAATTTATATTTATCAGATTTTCTGTTATTTTTGTTTATTCAGCGTTTTACTCCCTCTGCAAAGTGTAGGAGTGGAGCAAATTTGGGTGTGGCTTTTATCTGAATTGCTGTTCTTCAATCAA
>NW_007426315.1:0-494 GCF_000475195.1 Diaphorina citri
CTGGTCTACTCCCTGTTTAACGTCACCCCAGCCAGACTAAGCTGGTCTACTCCCTGTTTAACGTCCCCCCAGCCAGACTAAGCTGGTCTACTCCCTGTTTAATGTCCCCCCAGCCAGACTAAGCTGGTCTACTCCCTGTTTAATGTCCCCCCAGCCAGACTGTTTTGATGTTTATAGTACAAATCATATTTAGATTAAGATGAAGAAGAAGCGTTCATTGAGTTGAGCTGAGTGTAAGTGAAAGTTTTGTTGTTTCTCTGATGATGTGTTTGATGAGAATGATAAGATAGTACAGTCAAATGAGAATCATAATGATAAGAATGAATCATAAATGAGAATGTTACAGTCAAGTTTGGATCATTGGGAACACAGACCGACCAATCTTATCTTTTTGTCAATATTGGTATAATGGGACTTTTTAGTCTTAGCCGACAATATAAATAGGGTATATTAAAAAAGAAATATTTTTATAGAGTAATTATTATTATTTTCAA
>NW_007426316.1:0-494 GCF_000475195.1 Diaphorina citri
TGGTTTATATGAAAAATCAATGGATTCAATTAAGGGAAAGTCCAAAACGTTTTTCGATGAAATTTAGATGAAGAAGAGCCTCATATAAGACGCGTTCACATTGAACGAAAATCGATATTTAGCCCACGATATGGGTAGGGTACTGGTTAGTTACGTGCCGCTACACACGTGGTATATGTACCTTAAATCATGAAATTAGGTATCTCGGAAATGGAAACTTGACAAAATTTTCGACAGTAGCTACCTGTCTACTTATCTTAATACTTAAGCCCGCGGCTTTTTTGGGTGGCTACACCCAAAAATATATAAAGTTCTAAGCCATACCTACCCTACTATAGTAGGTAATGGGGTACTGAAGTTATCCACCTTTGAGCACGGGCAGGTGGGTATAGAAGATCATGTGTGTTTGTTTGTGTGTGTGTGTGTGTGTGTGTGTGTGTGTTTTTTTTAAGAAAAAAAAAACTCCAAACCAGATTAACAATATTACAATAATA
>NW_007426317.1:0-494 GCF_000475195.1 Diaphorina citri
CTTATAAACCAAAACCTCTATTATTAAGCTATCTTTAATTGTACTGTAAATAAATAAATTTAAAGAATAAAAATATCATAACAGTAATTTTGTGTAAATTTTCCAAAGAATTTTGTTTTCATTATTATAGGTACTAAGTATTTGTTAGGTGATTGCCTAGGTATATCTTTAGATTGGTAAGTTTAATCTCCTAAGAAACAACCACCATTCTCCTTATAGACCAATGTCAATGGTGGACCGCTCTTACCCATGAGAATCCAGCGTTACCCATGGAAAATGGGAAAGTAATGCAATAATAACAATGGAAACACAGGCAAATTTTAGAGAGGCAGAGAATAAAGCAAAAGGAACTCGGAAGACTATTAAAGAAGAATATTATTAAGAGAGAGGAATAAAGAAAACTAAAACAGAAAGACTAAAAACTTCCCAGCCTCTATGTCAGCACTTGTAGCAGAGTTGTAAACGAACTTGTAAGTTTACTAATGAGATGTCGA
>NW_007426318.1:0-494 GCF_000475195.1 Diaphorina citri
TTTTTTTTTTTTTTTTTTTTTTTTCTTTTTTTTGCGTAAAATACACTCTGGAGCTTTATCGAGCAATGAAATGAAAGAGAATATTTTCTCTCTTTCTTTCTCTCTATCTCTCTCTCTCTCTCTCTCTCCCTCTCTTATTTGTTTCTTTCCAATTTTTCGATTTCTACTGCCTCTTTATTCTATTTTTTATCTGTCCTTGTATAATTTTGTTCAATTCCTTCGAGCTTATGATTCTTCTTCTCTTTGTCGTCTTCTTCTTTTCAATCATCTTCTTGTTCTTCTCCTCTTCTTTTTCGTCTTCTCTTCTTCCTCCTTCTACTTCTCCTGCGTCTTCTTCTTTCCTCCTTCTCTATCTTTATTTCTGCTTCTTCTTCTTCTTCTTCTTTTTCGTCTCCCTTATTTTCTGCTTCTTCTCATCCTTTTTACTTTCCTTATCCTATAGGAAGGAAAGTAATGTAATCGGGTCAAAATTTCGATGGTCAGTTTTTAGTGCC
>NW_007426319.1:0-494 GCF_000475195.1 Diaphorina citri
AGAGAGCCATCCCCCAAAAAGTTAGAGAAATAGCTTAGGGGATGAAACCATGTATAGTTTTTTAAGAAAAATAAATATAAACAATTCAATTCAATTCAATTCTGACTCTTTTTCACTCCCCCTCACTTTTGTTTTACTCCTTTCGCCCTTTCATTCCCTCCCTCCCCTCTCTCCTTCCCAAAGACTCTTTCCCCATCTCCCTCTCTTTTACTCCTCCTTCCTCTCTCTCACTTCCTTTATATGTCCGTCCTTCTTTCCTTACTATCTCTCTATATATTCTCCTTCCCTTACTCCCTCTCTCCCTTTCTTTTCTCAAGTTTTTCTCTCTCTCTCTCTCTCTCTCTCTCTCTTTCTTTTCTCAAGTTTCTCTCTCTCTCTCTCGCTCTCTTTCTTTCTTTCTAATCATTAGCTCTATCTCTCTCTCACTCCCCATCTCCAGAAGTAGGTATGTGTGCATTTAATGACTTCTTAGCACGTCATTTCCTCTCTCTCTC
>NW_007426320.1:0-494 GCF_000475195.1 Diaphorina citri
AATAAGCCATTTGTTGGTCATGTAGAAGTTTCCGGATTGAATGAAAACCATCAAGTGAACTCGTACGAGTGCACTTGTTTGTCAAAAAATACAAATGGTTCAACGGTTTGCTTTCTGGTGTTCTCGTATTGGCCCAGCACCCAATTGGAAAGTATTGTGTCTCTTCTCGCCCATCTGATGAGAGGTACTACGGAATACCGAGATAGACATGATATACAACAGAGACCCGTAAAGTCCAATGTTGCACCTCCAAAACATAGATTTGAAAGCTGATAAGCTTGAAGTGCGAGGGACTTACATTTCCGTCTTGTGATTCAAGGAATCCTGGTTCGAAATTTACCTGATAGCACTTTCTCCTCTTCTTTGTTTCTTTCTTAATATTTCATTTCTTTCTTAATACCTATTTCATTTCTTTCGCAGATTCATAACCAGGAGCTATTCATATGATATTATTGAAGAAAGAAAACTACCTACCTAGTACATCTACCTACTAC
>NW_007426321.1:0-494 GCF_000475195.1 Diaphorina citri
AGGTTCGTTTCAAGTACATACAGCTTTGGTTTCCCCCAGAAAATGCCTATTGGATTTAGAATCTAAAAAATACGATTTTAATCCGAAGTAAGGTTCTGAAATTAAAGCTCAAAACAAACATCGAATTATTTGTTATTTTTACGAACTAAAGAAAGTTGGAAGCAAGGATTTTATGTGCTTAATAGTATGATCACTCAAAAACATTATTACTTCATAAACTGCAACTTTATAATTATTATGTGGTACAGTTAAAGTGTTGGTTCAGGAATGTTTTTAATTAATGTCATTCCCAAGTTCTAATGTTTTTAATTAATGTCATTCCCAAGTTCTAGCTTTGGTTATCACAGGATAAAATGGTTTGATTCGTCTTTAGGTAATCTTAGAGGCCAACAAAATTGTATTGTAAAGGTACGTTAGTCAGTTTTTTTTTCTTTTTTTCGTTTGTTTGTTAGTTTGTTTTTTGTTTTGTTTTTTGTTTTTTTTTTTTTTTTTTT
>NW_007426322.1:0-494 GCF_000475195.1 Diaphorina citri
GTAGTAGTAGTAGTAGTTAGTAGTAGTAGTAGTAGTAGTTAGTAGTAGTAGTAGTAGTAGTTAGTAGTAGTAGTAGTAATTAGTAGTAGTAGTAGTTAGTAGTAGTAGTAGTAGTTAGTAGTAGTAGTAGTAGTTAGTAGTAGTAGTAGTAGTAGTTAGTAGTAGTAGTAGTAGTTAGTAGTAGTAGTAGTTAGTAGTAGTAGTAGTTAGTAGTAGTAGTAGTTAGTAGTAGTAGTTAGTAGAAGTAGTTAGTAGAAGTAGTTAGTAGAAGTAGTTAGTAGTAGTAGTTAGTAGTAGTAGTAGTTAGTAGTAGTAGTTAGTAGTAGTAGTAGTTAGTAGTAGTAGTAGTTAGTAGTAGTAGTTAGTAGTAGTAGTAGTAGTAGTAGTAGTTAGTAGTAGTAGTTAGTAGTAGTAGTTAGTAGTAGTTAGTAGTAGTAGTAGTTAGTAGTAGTAGTAGTTAGTAGTAGTAGTAGTTAGTAGTAGTAGTAGTAGTT
>NW_007426323.1:0-494 GCF_000475195.1 Diaphorina citri
TAGAAAACTCTATTAATAGAAGTTCCACCCAAGTCAATGGTCTCAATGGTATGGGCTGCCCCAACATGTGGTGTTCTGCTTTCTGACTTCAAGTCATAAAAATGCAAGTTAAAAACTAAATAATAATAATGCAGGTTTCACAAGAATAATAAATCTGTCATACATTAGCTTCACTTAATAGATTCTGAGCTCCCTAGAACTCGTAAACTGGAGTTGACTTGAGACGGAGACCGTTTTAGAAATGCCTGTTTTATCCGTGTTTCTTCACGGTTTAAAATATATTAGAAAAAAGCCATCAATAGGTAGAATGTCGATAGATATATGTGTAGTTCCGCATGTGAAAGAGATCGCGCTAAGCGCTCTCTTTTGGCTTCGTTTAGAATACAGTCGCGCTACGCGCTCCTTCTAACCTTCCTCCGTCCACTCCCTAATGGCTACTGAAATGTGCACAGTGCACATACCTCTTACTTATATGTTCTATTCTTTTGTAAGTA
>NW_007426324.1:0-494 GCF_000475195.1 Diaphorina citri
CTCTCTCACTCTCTACTCTCTCTCTACCTCTCTTTCTCTTTCTCTCTCTCTATCTCTCTTTCTCTCTCCCTCTCTCTCTCTACCTCTCTCTCTCTCTATCTCTCTCTACCTCTCTTTCTCTCTCTCTCTTCTGAAACACCCTTTTACTAGTATTCTTCACACTTTTTCCACCCCTTGTAAATAAAACCATAAATAAGCCCCCCCCCCTTTGTCCGCGCTTCACTTTGCAAAGTTTGCCAACTTTGCTTTTAGAGTTCCATCTACAAATACTTTTAGTGTTTTATCTGTAGAAAACCAATAAGAACAAACGACCAAACCGTACTGAACGATATCTCGCCAAATACCGAAACCTAACGATGTTTTATTTTATTTTATTTTTTTTAAAAGAGGTTTGACAGAGGGAACTGTAACTGCTGTGGTCTTATCGTCCAGAAATCGAAGAGAGAAGGAAGACAGGATAGGAGAAAGCCAGCCGTTCCGAGAACGAACATTAT
>NW_007426325.1:0-494 GCF_000475195.1 Diaphorina citri
ACAGGTGACACATACACTAAAAAAAAAAAATCTGAACCATTTGCCAAAAGCGGAAGTTACCCTAGTTCA
Organism: Diaphorina citri; assembly: GCF_000475195.1. Taxonomy (NCBI): domain Eukaryota; kingdom Metazoa; phylum Arthropoda; class Insecta; order Hemiptera; family Psyllidae; genus Diaphorina; species Diaphorina citri. The sequence goes on from NW_007426325.1 coordinate 70, forward strand.
TATTATGACAATATGTAATTCCTATCCATTATTCTTAGGACATCATTATTTTGACACTATTTTTTACTGCTGTTCAATCAACCATATCTTTTTGAAAAGAGACTTTTCCAAAATTCTGTGCAAAATACAAAGCGAAGGTGTTATAGGAAGCAATATTTCGTATAAACAGCTCTCAGCGGGAAGTATTGGCTATTCATTATATTTTTCGTGTTTTTTATGCATTTTTCTTCTTTTGAAAATTTTCCTAAGGTTCTAAAAAATGGGCTTTTTTTAGCTTATTTAAAAAACTCAAAAGCCCCGTTTTTCATCTGGATCTAGACCACAAAAAGCGTCAAAGCTTACCTATGTACATAATGGGATAAAAAATAATAGAGGGGAAAATATGGAAAGATAAAATACCCATCTCAATAACCGCTTTAAGTTCA
>NW_007426326.1:0-494 GCF_000475195.1 Diaphorina citri
CTGATAGGTATGGCTGAAAGGTCCTCCTGTGAGGTCTACCTGATGAGCACACACACTATCAGGTGCACCTGACATGCTGACCTGATCAGCTGTACCTGACAGGTCTACCGAATATTGAGTGTTGGCCTAATACCTAACATGTACCATTTCTAGTATGCTGACACATGCCACATGAGTCTAGAATTCTAGATTATCGCGTAGGACACAGAATGGTTGAGGACAGATGGTTGACGTCTCTAAACACAGGATGGAAACGACAGAAATCCAAGGAATAAAATCATCTTTTTGCAGGCGAAATTCAGCTCAAATAGTGAGTGGCTGGTCTAAACCTACCTATAATAACCGTGCAATAGTCTATCTTTATGTTATCGTGATCACTTACCTCAGTCCTCATTGTAGAAAGTTCTTTCACTCGGTGTGTGTTATGACGTCATTGGGTCTCAGCAGGCAGTTCCGATTTCCGTCAAATCCACCGCTGTGTCGCACGGTTCAAG
>NW_007426327.1:0-494 GCF_000475195.1 Diaphorina citri
TAAAAAAAAAAAAAAAAAAAAAAAGATAAGGTTCGTTTTTGACTGACTTTCTCCTATCTTGCCGTCTTTCTCTCTTGTTACAGTTCCGTTCCTCAATCAAAACTCAATTGAGGCATTTTATTTAACACTCAACCGTTAACCGAAGTTCGGTTTAGTCAAGGTGTTTATGACGTGAGGGGCGTTAACCATTTTTTTAGGTTTACGTTTCCCCTCTTGCCATACTAAACCAAGCTCTAGATAGAGTCGCCATTTTTTTCTCGATTAACCCGAACAGCTGATTTTTTTAATCAGCTGATTATCCCCACTACGAGATTTTTACCTCCACTCTCTAAATTTCGGTTTACGGTTAAGTGTTAAATAAATACGTTAACACAGACGAAAGTCCATAACGTTGGGGTATATCCACTAAAATACAACTCACAATGTAATAATGTACCTATTCTTATTAAATGTTAGTTGATGTCATTATAAAGAACAAAATAAAATTACATTCT
>NW_007426328.1:0-494 GCF_000475195.1 Diaphorina citri
GCGAGCTCTAGGTAATTTCTCTTCTTTGATCAAAACAAACTCCCCAACCCTTGGTTCAATAGAGCATACCTTTCCCTGGTTAAATCCTGTACGCTTACTCTCCCGCAAAGACATAACGTACTGATTATACCAATGTTTCCAAAACGTATTCAAATGGGCGTTACCCTGGTTAAGCTTCTACGAATCTTGTCTATTTGTCCGATTTTGATGAAATTCGGCAAATACATTCAGACACTCACATGTTGGAAAGATCTCTCGGGCCTTTGAAAAAAAATTGTGTTCAAGAATAACTCCTAAACGATTTGTCGTCCAAATTTGATTAGATTTTACAAAGATGTTAAGGGACAAATCTAACTTTTCATACAAGCTTTGTACCAAGTTCTGGAAAGTAGTCGATTTTCCAATCTTGAAACCTTTTTCTTGCTCTGGTATGAGAACATCTCGTTTCAAACCAAGGAAATGGTTAGGAGTAATGACTAAATCCTCGTCATTAA
>NW_007426329.1:0-494 GCF_000475195.1 Diaphorina citri
AGAAGGCCGCATCTCGCAAGAGATCCGATATGCCTGTATTATTTTTATTATTTCTATTCTTCCTTTAGTTTTTCCCTAATTTCACTAAAAATTGGTCAAACTACACTGAGAAAGATATAAATAAATGCAAAAATAAGATACCGGAAATTCAGTCGATCGACTGGGTTCCAGAACTCTAATATTGAACTCTATGTATATCGTCAGCCTCGACGCTATAATATAGCATTCCAACAGCCTGAGTCAGGGAAGTAACCCAATAATAGAGTTCTTCGATCCTAAACTTGTGGCACTCTATCACTATTAGAGTTCTTAAACCCTAAGCACCCAATCACTTGTTATTACTTTTATTCCTCAGTGCAAGTATGTAACCCAGCTTGGCTAGGGTTACTTTAGCATGGGTTACACGGGTTACTATACTCAGTGCAAGTATGTAACCCAGCTTGGCTAGGGTTACTTTAGCATGGGTTACACGGGTTACTATACTCAGTGCAAGT
>NW_007426330.1:0-340 GCF_000475195.1 Diaphorina citri
CACGCGCGCTTCTACACATAACCATGTTTATGAGAGGACATACGGTAGCAACAATCTTTGCTGATTCTGATAATTAAGTTGTTGATCCTTAAAAAAAAAAAAAAAAAAAAAAGATACTTGAAGGATTTCTATTGTTTGTTAGAGGTCTTATGGCCGCGGCCACAATCTGAGACTCAATTTAAGTTAAACTGATTTCTGAATTCTGATTGGATAAATTTTACTCTAAAGTTTAAAATCCACCAATCAGATTGCTTGATTTGTTGAGTTTAACTTAAACTACGTTTGAATTCAAAATGTAGTCCCGGCCAGGGCCGTGTTTGGGGGGGGGGGCGAAGGGCCG
>NW_007426331.1:0-494 GCF_000475195.1 Diaphorina citri
CGTGAACTTTGACGTCACGGCATACGCTCCCGTAGGCGAAGACGTCACATCAAATGTCCCGAGCAAAGCTCCCTCGCAAGCAACGCATTAATGTGTTTGTGCGCATTCGTTTCTACGCAGTTCTTTCTGCTCCTCCGCTAGCGCGCTTGCACAGTGGCGCTACCTAACGGACGAAAAAAACAACTGCGTAAAGTCTGATGTCACACATATTTGAACTCTCTCATTAGAACGGAAAATAAAAATTAAATTTGCGACCTTTTACAGTTATTTTTTCGGAGTTTTGACCTCAGATTTGGATTTTTTCCAACTTTTTACATAGGTATCGACCATTTATTTATAATTTTTACCCATTTGCAACTGCTCCATTGAATGAAATAAACATAACGTAGCTGCCATATACCAAATATACCATAATGCATAGAATAGAATATATCTTTATCCTACCCCTTTGCTTTGAAATGTTTCGATTTGCAAATATTTCAACAGCTGGAAAG
>NW_007426332.1:0-494 GCF_000475195.1 Diaphorina citri
ATTTACAGTGCGGACTAGAATAATATAAAGTTACTTTTTGGTAATAGACTCTTGGGTTAATGTAAAGAGATCCAAGAAGAAGAAGAAGAAGAAGAAGAAGAAGAAGAAGAAGAAGAAGAAGAAGAAGAAGAAGAAGAAAAAAACATATTTTCTTTGATCCTGGTTAATAATAAAATTGCAGGTAGGGTAGGTAATACTTGAGAATTAGGTATGTTAGATATGGTTTTATTTCAAGCAGAAGTGGTACATAACTATTGTACCTACACTAAAATTTCAAAAACGTGAGTTTCAAATTTCAGAAAATTCTGATAATCCTCTTGGTTCCCAATGCTACTTTCTATTGCCTATTGCAGAGAAAATCTAAATAATCTGATTTTAATTCAATTCAATTTATTTTATTGTGATTGTTACAACATTATACACAATTTACAATTTTAAACGAGCAAAATAATTGAAACCACCCTAAACCCTGAACGCACCACGACCCAAAGGTT
>NW_007426333.1:0-494 GCF_000475195.1 Diaphorina citri
GTTTGCGATCTCAGGCGGCAGCGAAACTTCTTGGTTCAATCCTTGGTGAGTCGAACTTCCATGGTGTAGTGGTCACTGAGCTCGCCTTGCACGCGGGAGACCCGGGTTCGATTCCCGGCGGGGTCACAAAATTTGTATCATGCAAATCATTGATTTTGTGACTGGCTGTTCGGGGCCTACTCAGCCTTACGAGGAAAATGAGTAGCTATGTATGAAATATAAATGTTCAAAGCAATCGGTGCCAATATGGTAGGTAAAATCATTGGGTGCTGGATTATTGAAATATTTAGAATGCTGCAGTGAAGACTTGGGCAAGAAAAAATCATCAGGACATGAGGTACACTGCCTGGAAGAGACTGACAAGAAACGCCGAAGCTATTTAAATAAGAAAGGTTTAAAAGAAGAAATTCTTTTAATTAACTAATTAGATTTAAAACTATATCAATTACTTTCTAACAGGGTTTAAAATTGAACAATTTCTAACGGGTTACTTT
>NW_007426334.1:0-494 GCF_000475195.1 Diaphorina citri
GATAAAACTGGGACGGGTGACCGATATATCGCCGGATAATTGTCGATATATCGACGATATATCGCCAAAAAAATATATATATCGACGAAAAATATATCGATATATATCGGTTTTCGATATATCGCAACATCCCTAGTTGCTGGGCCAGCACAAGAACACTAGAAAAAACCCGAAAAATATTTGCAATGAAAAGCGAGTACAAATATTTTGTCGATGGAGGGAATAGAAGACAGGACCTGCGGCATGACAAGCAAGCACGTTACCACTGGGCTAACCGTACCCCCGTTTTTTCACTTCAAGGGGGAGGGGGTGCTGGGTACTTACCCCCGCGACTTGACAAAAAAGAATCAAGTGTAAACTGCGCCGCAGGCGATTTTTTCAAAAAATAATGTCCCCAAGTCTGATCGAAATCAATCTTTGAAGTAAAAATTCAGTTTTTCAGTTTTTGCCAACACCTTTTTGGACTCTTCTGCACAGATAAGCCGTCAAAATTC
>NW_007426335.1:0-494 GCF_000475195.1 Diaphorina citri
TTCCTTTTTAGCACTGCTCCAATCTGAAATAAAACCAAAATCCTATGGAATATTGCTACCAAAGGAACTGGCACAAATGAGGAGTGACCAGTGTTATTATAGGGTTAGGTTAAACGCAAGAAGGAGTTTTCACAATTAGAGCAGTGATTTGTGTTATTACCTATAGGGTTAGGTTGAATACAAAAAGGAGCTTTTCTTTTCCACGGACGTGACTTCTACATAATTACCACAGTTTTAGACAAAAGTACAAAATGTAGAAAGAATCGCTAAAAATGAAATACATCAAACCTAACAATTCAGAAGCAAAGAAGGAGTACATAAATCACGATATAGCTGGATTCGGTCTGTAAAAATGTAGGAGTATGGTATGGTTAGAAGAAACTTACGTACGTATCATGAACACTTCATTACAAATGAATTACCTTGTGAAGTATCCTCGGGTGGTTTGGTAAATTCCTCGAGTTCATGTTTGAATAAATCCATATTGTTGTTAC
>NW_007426336.1:0-494 GCF_000475195.1 Diaphorina citri
CCACTGATGAAGAAATTGTCGAAAGAGCGGAGCATAGAGTGATAGAGAGAGACACAGAGGGAGAGAGAGAAAGAAAAAGACAGAGATATAGAGGGAAAGAGAGGAATAGAGAATAAAGAGAGAGAGAGAGAGAAAGAGAAAGAAAGAGGGAGAGAGAGAAAGAAAGAGGACAGAGACAGAGAGAAAGAAAGGAGGGAGAGAGAGCAAGATGATGAAATAAGTGAGGTGGGTGTAAAGAGAAAAAAAAATTAGAAAGAGATGAATGAATATAGTTTAGGCACTCTACAATATAATCTGCTTATACAGGGTGAGACCAGTTATGTGAACCCCTCCCCCCCATACAAAAAAAGTACGTAGTTTTTGTGATTGTTTAATTTTACTTTTGATCTGAATAAACATTTTCAGTGTGTTTACACTGTTTACTGACCGTTTGAATCACCCTGTATATTTGTTAAATTTCTATTGCAAGGTTCGTACCTTTTATTGGTCTATCC
>NW_007426337.1:0-494 GCF_000475195.1 Diaphorina citri
AAGCGAATACAATAGCCCGTCCACTATACCTTTTTTTTTTATTACTATCGTAATAATAAAGGAAGGACGGGCTAAAAATGTGTTTAACTGGCTGGCGAGATGAAAAGAATTAGGAAGAGTGACGAGAGTTAAAGTAAGTGGGAAAGAGAATTTTGGAGGGATAGAAATATAAAGAGGGAGAGAAAGATGTGAAGGGAGGGTGAGATAGCGAAGGAGGAAGAGGAAATGGGTAAAGGAAGTACAAGAAGTTGAGGGAGGGAGGAAAGAGGAAGAAACAGGGGGAGGAAGAACACGAAAAAAGAATAAGGGAAGGGAATGAGGAAGACAGGGAGAATGAGTTTGAGAAAAAGATAGTAAAAGGGGAAGAGAATAAGGCAATAAAGAGGAAGGAAACAAAAGATGAAGGGAGGAAAATGGAGAGAGAGAGAATGAGAAAAAAACGAGTGAAAGAAGAAAGGGAAGGAGGAAAGAGCAGGTAAAGTGGAAGAGTTTGA
>NW_007426338.1:0-494 GCF_000475195.1 Diaphorina citri
ATTTCTGATGCTGTCTGTTTCAGGTTTGATTCGGTGTATTGCTGTGTCGTCCAGTGGTTCTTGGATAGCTATCGGTCAGGCCTCTGGTGTTCTCACTCTACTGGATTTAAGAACAGGTATGTATTCGACATATTGTTTCATTACAAATTTTCATCAGTAAATGGTTTCTTCAATTTCTTCAAATTAAATTGATCCCAAGGGCAAGGAAAACCTAGACCCTTGACAAATGGAGTGTGCCTGAAGGCATGTGATGTGTCCCAAATTCCAATCCACTCGATCCCATGAAAAACTCAAATCCTAGTCATTGGTGAATATCTGCCTCGATAACGTAGTTGTTAAGGGGCTCGTTTGGTAAGTAAAGGATCCAGGTTCGAACCCTAACCGAGGCGTAGAATTGCATGGTATGTATTTTGATGATTTCACTATAACACACCAGCCTAGTTAGGTTGCAAGGTAGTGCGTCTACCTTGTAAGTGCTAGGTCGTGGGTTCGAT
>NW_007426339.1:0-494 GCF_000475195.1 Diaphorina citri
TGGTTTTGGCTACAAATTTTAAAAGTGGATGTCCTTCGCTCTGAACCTTTGCTGTTTCTTTAGCGAGGGAAATTCAGGGTAATATACCTACTCCCTGTTTAAAGTCCTCCAGTCAGACTAAGCTGGTCTACCCTCTGTTTAACGTACCCCAGCCGGACAAATCGTCCCCAGTTGTCTTTTTTCGCTTTGTACATATTTAGGTTATGCATGTGTCTGGTCTACTCCCTGTTTAAAGTCCTCCAGCCAGACTAAGCTAGTCTACCCTCTGTTTAACGTACCCCAGCCGGACAAATCGTCCCCAGTTGTCTTTTTTCGCTTTGTACATATTTAGGTTATGCATGTGTATTTTTCTCTTAGTATTTTGGGCTCAAGTAGCCTTTGTACGAGTTATACAGTTTCACTAAAAACCTCTGGTTTATTTTCCCAGGCTCCCATTCCAAATCCTACCGAAGAGGAAGCACCAGAACCCGAGTTACCACTGGAACCTCACAGTG
>NW_007426340.1:0-494 GCF_000475195.1 Diaphorina citri
TATACATATTTCTTATTTTAAGTGTACTATATTTTATATTATTCAGTTTATTATTAGATGATAATGAAGAAAAAAAAAATTACAGGATCATATTCTGTGAGTTTTATTTCCAAAATATTGATTTATATGCACACTATTTTAATATTCAAAGCTATTTTGTACACCATTCCATTTTGTCTTTTATTAATAAGACTTTTTTTCACTTCTTCTTTTAACTAGGTATCTATTTTTCCTAAGGAGTTTAGATTAATATTTTGCGATTTACAACTTGACATATTGTATAAGCTCTTGTCTTTATCAATTAAAATGGCCACATAAAATTACCCCTTAAAGTCAGATTGTCATAACTGTAAACTTTTAACAATTGGTTGGACTTCTCAAGTTTTCTTAAAAAAGCTAGTCATTAATCTCAAGTTAAAAATCGCAAACTATTAACTACCCCTCTCTGATATAAAAGCTGGTATACTATTTATTCAATTTATTTAAACTTCACT
>NW_007426341.1:0-494 GCF_000475195.1 Diaphorina citri
CCAAAAAAAAAAAAAAAAAAAAAAAAAACTTCTTTATACCTATGTGCACTTCTCTCTGCCACACAAATTTTTTATATACCTTTCAAACTTTTAATTATGGCTTAGCACTTTGACGATCTTTTATTTTGAGAAATGTTTTTGAGGCGATGAGAAAGTGGGTATGGAAAAGAACTTGGCTCCCTTTTTTCAGATAAAGTTGGCCCTGGGCAGGAATCGCACCCGCAAGCTAGCGCTCACAAGGCAAGCGCGTCACCTTCCAAACTAAATAGGCTGGAAGAACTTTACTCCCTAGGGTAGAACTCTTAAAGCGGTCGCTACTGGGTCTTAGATCCCAAAATTCAAATGGCAAAAGTCTCTTATTAGATGCTAAATAAATATGTTTCCAAATTTCTTCAAATCGGCAGTTACCTACCTCTGTGGTGTAGTGGTCAAGGCGCTCGACTGGTAAACAGGAGGGCGTGGGTTCAATCCCAGCCGAGGTATGGAATTTTATC
>NW_007426342.1:0-494 GCF_000475195.1 Diaphorina citri
GTAGTAATTTAGTAAATAAAAATTTCAAAATTTTCAAATCCAAAAATAAATTCGAGGCAATGTGTTGCCAAACCAATATTTATGCTCTTTAGCTCTTGACCTCATTTTTTTTTTAATGACCGTTAACCTTTTTAATTTCTTTAATTTAAATCATATTTCAAAAGAAGAGATATATTCATAGTCACTGATCGATGGGTGAGTTGTGGAGTCATCGGTTATAGCACGTTGAACGAGGTTAGTCCTTGGGCAATGGTTACAACTTTTTTTTTTTTTGAGTCAACAATAACAAGCTGGGCCCGTCCCTCCGGGAATTATTTAGCCCGTAGTTTATTCAATCAGTACCTATGTACCTACCTAATTTGTTTAATATTCAGTTTATTATTATTCTTGATTTAATTTTTCGATTTTCGATTTCGATACTTTCATGTAATGATTTAAAATCAAGACTAGAGCCCGTTCTCCCTTTATTCCCAATATAAGGTTCAAGTCACCCA
>NW_007426343.1:0-494 GCF_000475195.1 Diaphorina citri
ATCTTGGTTTTTGAGTCACACTGTACAAAAAATGAAGCTTTTGACGCAATCATTATGGTTTCTTAGAGGATTTTTTTTGCTCCACTCTCCTTTTTTCTCAGTTTTATCAAGGTGCTTTAAAAATGTCTCAAGGTACATTTCTCCATTTTTTACTGTTTCGACCTTTTTAGCACTTTACTCCCAAGAGTTTAGAGGTGTCGTCCTAAATTTTGTTGATATAGACGCCCAGTACCGTAATCAAAGGCAACATAAGTTTGGCTTTTAAGAGAAGTTTCTCTTTTTAAGATACTATAGGACTACCCAACCCCTAAGTAAAAGGAAAATATTTCAGTATATCTTAATTCGGTGATCTTATCGTCTTGAAGTAGAAAAGAGATGGAGGATAGGATAGGAGAAAGCCAGCCGTTCCGAGAACGAACCTTATCTGTTTAGGATAAAGTTCTCAACCGGCGGAAATCGCTAAGCCAAGGTTTGAATCCACCATTACTAACTGA
>NW_007426344.1:0-494 GCF_000475195.1 Diaphorina citri
TAGAAAACAAACCACTTGATAGTCAAACAACCGTATGATATAGTGGACAATGATGGGGACATTCTAGAAACACCGGACATAGGCGATGGGAACCTCAACACTTCCATTCAAAACAGCGTGATAAGGCGGAAAAACAGATGCAAGATTTGAAGATGCAGTTGAACGAGGCTGATATCCTAATTGGTATCAATATCAATGGTATCTGAGAATGTTTAGAGATGTTTGAACTTGGCAGTTCTCGAGATCTGGACAGATCATGGGAATCTAGAGTTTTTCATCCATCTTTTTGGACAGCGTTTCACAAAATGGAAGCGGTTTCCTTGAAAATTGGTGTCGATTCCTCTGCTTTTAAGTATATCGATCGAATTATTTGTTTGGTATTCTTTGACTTCTTTTCGATCAGTATTTCTCATTTCTTCTCCGTCTATTTGGTATTCTTCCTCATTTTAATGTCATTAAATAAATTTGGAGGTGTTTTCTATTACCTGAGAGTC
>NW_007426345.1:0-494 GCF_000475195.1 Diaphorina citri
CTGCTTCACTAAAGATGTCTTTGAGTTTTTCTTCTGTGGCTTCATATGGAATATTACCGACTGAAAATTACAAACATAAAATGAAACCTCAATGAAATACAAACATACAATGAAACCTTGGACACTTTCAATTAGCAGACACTTCTTGAAAAACGGGGACATTTATATAGGGTTTTTTTTTCTGAGAAAACAGACAATTCTTGGGGAATGGGTATTCAATTTTTTATGGTAAATTCTCAGAATAATGAACACTCCTGTTAGACCTCACTTAGAACCAGACTGATTATAAGGACCAGTTTAGGTAGGCAGACAGGGGAAAAAAAGCTGGTCACAGTAGATTGCATACCCATTCTCAAGAGAGGAGCAGACTCATAATAATAGTAATAGCCCTCACTTTTCTTTCTCTCATTATGTTGAGAAACAAGTTTGGGGCTTACCAAGTTGGAAGGTATCTTTGCCGAAGGAGCATTGACCTCAAGCTTTTACTCAATCTT
>NW_007426346.1:0-494 GCF_000475195.1 Diaphorina citri
AAAAAAAAAAAAAAATACAGGTGTGTTGCATATTGTGCCATGGAGTCCTAAGGCTGTTTTTTATACCTCTTTGTCCTCTATGGATTTGAAATTTTTTCTCTATGGATGGGAAATTATCTCTACAGATGGGAAAATTGAAGATAATGCGAAAGTTTTGGACGGTCTTTTTTTGAATGAACGAACCGTAATAACGCGACGTTTTTCCGATGTCTGTTCGTTTTCTCTATCATTACTCCCTTCTCCGTAGTTGAAGCTGTTTCAGAGAAAAATTCCCTCGTAAGATCTTGGCCACCCTGTATATCTGTTGACATAGTAAGAATCGTTTTACCTGAATCTACTGGAATATCATTTTTCTTCGAATTTTTCAATTCGAGAAGGAATGCTGTTATTGTGATGTTTGATTTTTACCATTTTTTTTTTTTTTCCAATATGAATTTGCATTCTCCGCACCGAACTACTTACCTAGATATTGTAATAGCACCTGTAGCAAGAGT
>NW_007426347.1:0-494 GCF_000475195.1 Diaphorina citri
GTCAGTCAGCTAATTTTCGCACTCCTTATGGCCAATCAGTTGAATTTTGTGTAATCAGTTTTTTAGGTATACCCGGAATATTTGTTTGCAATACGCAGAAAATTGCCGGCGTTCTTGGAACGGACTTGTTTGTGCAAAAGTTGATGCGTAGGTTCTATAGGTAATAGGGGTACCTATATGTCTAGGTATTTGCACTTTGAAGATTACCGATAAAAAGCGCACTATTTACACACGTTTTTTTACTATCAAAGGCTTATTTCCCCTTTTCTCTTTTCCCCTAGAAAATGCGATGAAAAGAAAATAAATATTTCTCAAGGTGAGTCCACACATAGTTGACTGAACCAAAGTTTTCAATCTTTAATACAGCCTTGTTATCTTGGAGGATAGAGCGTCTGTTTTGTAAGCGCAAGGTCGCGAGTTTGATTTCCGGCCGGGGCGAGCTTTATCCTTTTCTCGGGGTTGGGCCTAATACCGGCCACTCAAGGTCAGACTGT
>NW_007426348.1:0-494 GCF_000475195.1 Diaphorina citri
TGCTATCAGTGCCGTAGGGTCTCTCACAGGTTGAGGTATCTGGTACCCCGGGCCTGAGCTCTCCAAGGGGGCCCCGCCCGAAACCAGAGCAGATTTTTAAAAAGGAAAGTAAAATATGACTGGCTAGCACCTAGGTCTTTTTTTTTCTTTTTACAGAATTTTTATTTACTGCTAAGATCTTATCGTCCCGAAATCGAAGAGAGGAGAACAGGATAGGAGAAAGCCAGCCGTTACGAGAACGATTATTATTTGTCATTACTGTCATTAGGTACTACGTACTAAGCTACTAAGTTATACGTTCTTACAAGACAATATTTTTTTTGTGTAGATATTTGTACAATCTGTACACTGCCTCCATTTTTTATTTGATTCATTTATTTATTATGCCTAGGTATTTCTTTTTTGAACATTTACAAAAACACGTTTTAATTAGATTATTTGGACAAAATGACTGAAAAAAAGAAAAAAAAAATCCACTGAAAAGTGCAACTAAA
>NW_007426349.1:0-494 GCF_000475195.1 Diaphorina citri
AACAAAATTAAATTGATTTGATTTGACGGGAAAGTTACAGTAGGTAGTTACACTCTGTGTGCGTAGGAGTGTGTGCACCTGCACTATGTACACACAATAACCCGCGTGATGAGAAAGGTCACGTGATGGGTTAAAATCTAGCCTGAGTCTCCTGACACGGATTCCGTAATCAGTCCGGAACCCTTTGCTACTTTGGGGACGAGAGTAGGGGAGACCAGCCCAATAACGGCCCCTTCCCGATTTCGTAATCAGTCCGGATTTCCGGAACCCTTTGCTACTTTGGGATTGAAAGTAGGGGAGGCCTGCCCAATAATGGCACCGTTCCAAGGTCTGGAAAACTTTGCTACTTTAAGGATTAGAAGGAAGAGGAGGTTAGCCCAATAACTACCCCCTTTCTTGTTCTGTAATCGGCCCGGAACCCTTTGCTACTTTGGGGACGAAATTAGAGGAGGCTAGACCATTAACGGTCCGAAATTCCCGCCTTGTGCCATTGC
>NW_007426350.1:0-494 GCF_000475195.1 Diaphorina citri
TCCTTTCTCTCTCTTCAATGTTCAAGTATGACATCAACATGTCTCGTTTGCTGGTCTTTATGCTCATAGTTATTAAATTGAGGAAAGAGTCAAGGGTTATGAGCCTTTTTTTATATTCTAAAAGGTTGGCAACTTTTTTAATTAAAAACCATGACGGTGGTAGCACTTGCTTGTTTGGTAAAATGTGCAGAGTTTTAGGTTGTGTTTAGGGTGTGGTTTGAACTCCCAGGGTCACCAAAAAATGGTTCTCCATCATTTTAACTAGAGATATCTGAAAGGTGTATGTTTCTAATAAATAATAATAACAATTTAATAAAAATTACTCCTAACTGAGCTTTGCTTCTAATATTTTGTCTTAATAACTTTCTCTAAAATGACACTACATTCATCCCAAGAAAACAAGAATTCCAATTAACTTGGACTAATTTCGGTACAATCAAATAAAAAATAAATATCTACTTTGGTTTTTCTAATGTTCACTACTATTTTACATT
>NW_007426351.1:0-494 GCF_000475195.1 Diaphorina citri
GAGAGATAGTGAATGTAGGGCCACTAGGAAAGAAAATGTAGGCTGAGATGGTTTGGACATGTGGAGAGGAGAGATGAGAGTTACGTGGGTAAGAGGCCAAAACCAAAGAGGAAGAAGAAGACCAGTGTTTGACTGTGGTACACTAAATAGGTAGGTAGGTAGGATAAACCTAACGCCTAGCCAGTTCAGTTGGCAGTTTTCATTGCGTTCATTTTATTCTGTTTTGAAAGAAAAATCCCAAGTCCTTGTGATGGCTCAGTACAATCAAAAAAAAATAATAATAAAAAGTTGAGAAAACTTTATTACAAATGTAAGTTCATAGAAAATGATTTCCTGAACCTATGCAACTAACGTTTTAATCTTGGATTTAGAGTGAGTGAGTATATTATCCTCATGCTTTTTCTTTCCACTCATCCCTATGTCTCCTATTATAGCGGCCAGGGCTGGTCAAGAGCTCATGCTGCACATGAAGAAGAATGATGTCAATCCTATCA
>NW_007426352.1:0-494 GCF_000475195.1 Diaphorina citri
GACCGAAGTTGATCCATTCCCTCGACAAGCTTCCTCTGCCAAATGGCCCTGTCTTCCCAATATGCCTCCCGTAGACCCGTGGTTTGCATGACCTCGTTGACAGTTACAGTTCCCTCTATTAAATCTCTAAAAAAAAGTTTTGATCAATTCCAGGATTTTCATGCCAATTTTTTTTCAGCCAATCTCCCTCCCCAAGAATCACACGTAATACACTTTCACTGCGAAATAATGAGTCACACACATACATACTTATCTACCTACACACGTAGGTACTTATCTACCTACTTGGGTACTGACATTTTCCGCTAGGTTCAAAATGTCATGTCCGCACTCCAATGAGGTCATACTATGGTCACTATCGCAATACTACGTACATTGATTATTGAGAATATTGCATGTGTGTGTGTATGTGCGTAACCAATGCAGTTAGAATGACATGCAGTGTGATGACAATAAACTATCGTCATAGTCATTGACAGCCTCTTTAGTGCTAC
>NW_007426353.1:0-494 GCF_000475195.1 Diaphorina citri
TCTCTCTCCTATTTAGCTCTCTCGCTTCTTTCAACTCTTGTTCCCCCTCTATCATCTGCCCTCTCTCTTTCTTTATCCCTCCTTCTCTCTCGCTCTCTCTCTCCTGGGACATTAGAAAAGGGCGAGTCTACGCTCTTTCTCTTGCAATCAGGGAGTCTCTCTCTCTCTCTTCTTCTTCATCCTTCTTTTCCTCTCTCCATCTCTTTCCTGAATTCAGGGTGTGCTATTGGTCTCTCTTCTCTCTCTTTCACCCTCTTTTTCTTTTCCAGGACGAGTCTACTCTCTTTCTCTAGCAATCAGGGTGGGTTATTTTAGTGTTCTCTCTCCTTCTCTTTTCCTCTTCTTTCTCCTTCTCTCTGTCTCTTTTTCGATCTCTCTCTTTCTCTTTGCCAGGGCAAGTCGACCCTCTTTCTCTTACCTACAGTCAGGGTGGGTTAATGTTCTTTCTCTCTCCTCTTTCCTTCTCCTTTCCTCCCCTCTCTTTCTCTTTTTTT
>NW_007426354.1:0-494 GCF_000475195.1 Diaphorina citri
CAGACTTTTCTTATTAAATTTCGAACTTTTTAAACTTTTCTACATCTTTCCCGTGTGTTACCTTGAAGTTAAATTTAATGTGTTACATCTGCCTTTCCGTTGTGTTTACCGACATTTTTAAAGGATTATCCTAATTCCGCGTACCTCAGTCCAGGTGCGGAAGTTAAACCTGTTGAAGTATCGCAAATGGAAATGGAATTCTTTGCTGCCAATAAATAGAGCCCCTAAGTGAATATATTTTTATTTCTTTATTTCACACAAACCTTTCTTGAATGTCTTCAACTAGAAATTGAAAGTAGAACTATTGCGGACGAGACCAGTATAATAAGCACTAAGATTGTTCTAGCTAGACAAGACAAGACCTGAGATTTTATACATAATAATATAGCGATCAATATTAACATTGTTACAAAACCTTGAACTGATCTCTGTCCTTTATCAGACAGACTGTTGTTGATCAAACAAAGTATTCAAGGACTAGACACTCTAGACAG
>NW_007426355.1:0-494 GCF_000475195.1 Diaphorina citri
GGTTGTTAAAATTGCCCATCAGTGTCTTATTGAGTGTACAACCCCTTGACTTGTGGATTTTTTTTTTTTTTTTATCTCTGCCTCTCCCTCTCTCTCTCTTGACATGTGCCAAGTTTTTCGCAAATATACTATGTACTATCGGACTTGTATACCTACAGAACTTAACTGAAGAACATGATCGATTCCAATACAATCCGTTTTCTGAGTGCAGGTTGAATTGCGTGGGACTTCCATAGCGCAAGCAAAAATCCAGTTCCTCAAGAATTGGCAGTACCAACCACACCAGATAAGTATAAGTAATGACCATTTATCAATCTCTACAACGATTGTACAACTTGAGAAGACAATAATCTTAAGGCATAAATGAGTAGGTACATCCGCAATCTGCGCTCAGTCTCTTCTGATTACTTTTAGACTTTCAAAATTTATAGCCCACACCATTGCATTATATCATGGTTAACAAATGACATTCTTCTTTGAGGAACAATTCCTAT
>NW_007426356.1:0-494 GCF_000475195.1 Diaphorina citri
CAAGTATTTGTTGTTGATAAGGACGAAGCCCTGGTCCCATACGCAAAAAGCCCACTCCGAGGCTTAGGTGTAGGGAGTCAAACAGCCCAAAAAAATGGGTTAAGCTTCTACGAATCTACGAAGTCCTGGCCCAAATATTTAGTTAAATTCCCTTTAGGGGTGAGCTTTACATTTCATACTTTGCAAATGTTATGACACTTATGACGTAATATGTAATTATTATGGAGGGAAAATATATTCAATTTCCTTTTCTAATTTACCATAGTAAAATACTGCTCATGCAATTATGCAGTAGGCAGTTAGGTAGGAATAAAATTGGAATTGTCAGTATGTGGGAGGTAAGCTAATTCTAATAAATATATCTCTTGTGAAACACTCAATAGGCTCAACAGTACACTAGGTTATATTTCGTATCTACTATAACTTTGTGATATTGTAATGATAAAGTTACTTTCATATTATCTCAGTACACATGTAGTCAAGTACGTATATAT
>NW_007426357.1:0-494 GCF_000475195.1 Diaphorina citri
GATCACACCCACCGTTCCGATTCAAGAAGTCATCTGTTTACTTCACAGTGGACTGCAACTCTGCGACTAGAATACCTAAGAATTGTTGGTAGAATCCTTGGAATTTTAGAATATCCTATCGTTTTACTGCAGAGACTTGGGAATATCCCATTCCTCCAAAGTGTTGGAAGGTCAATATCGTGTCTGAAGAATCCGAGAACCTGATTTGCCAAAAACAGGACTCTTTAAAGCAGAAGTCAAGAAAGTCACGATTGCATGAATGATTTGTTAACGTACAGGCACTAGAAGAAGAAACAGAAGGAGAAGAAGAAGAAACAGAAGGAGAAGAAGAAGAAAGAGGAGAAGGAGAAGAAGAAGAAAGAGGAGAAGAAGAAGAAAGAAAAGGAGGAGAAGAAAAAGAAAGAGGAGAAAAGAGGAGAAGGAGAAGAAGACAGAAAAGAAGGAGGAATAAGAGAAGGAACCGGAAGAGAAGGAGAAGTAGAAGAACAATGAGG
>NW_007426358.1:0-494 GCF_000475195.1 Diaphorina citri
CCTGTAGTCGCCCCACCTCGCTATCTTCACTCTCAGAGTCTAGGGCCGCCGCTGGTGCATGAGAAGGGCCGGAACTTGAACTCGCCACGCCTGATAGAAGCGATGTCGAGGCCGTGCCTGATGCTGTCCCTGATGTACTAGTTGAACCTGCAGGCGAAAGGCAACAACCTGAGATTATTGAGAGGGAAAAAAGCGAGCTCGTAAGTTTTACAAATAAATAATGATTCACATAAAATATTTATATCAAGACAAATACAATTGCAAAGGTTTTCAATTGGTGAGCTTTCGACGATATCACTCAAGGTATGATCGTCAGACCAAGATAGATAATGTTAGGAAGGTAGCGCGCCTGCCTTGAAAGCGTAAGTTCGAGGGTTCGATTCCCGCAGGGGGTGGATTTCATCCTAAATAGATAAGGTTCGTTCTCGAAACGGGTAGGTTTCTCCTATCCTGTCTTCCTTCTCTCTTCGCTTTCGGGACGATGAGAATTTTGT
>NW_007426359.1:0-494 GCF_000475195.1 Diaphorina citri
AGAATTTGACCACAATAATAGTAGTAGCCTACTGCTGGAGTAAAGGGACTTTACAGTCCTATGCGAGCAGTATAAATAGGCACTATTATTATTATTATTACAATGTACATCGTCCACAAAGAGCTCACTCTGAGGTTCAGGTTTCCTCACCACCTTTTTACAAGCTTTCTTTACCTACTAACCTAAGAGCTCTATTATTGCGTGGTCAATTTCTCAATAAATGAGGATAATATATGTCCATGCCTCAGCTGGGATCGAACCCATGCTCTGTTTACCATGTGAGCGTCTTGACCACTGTACATTGTACATAGAGCTGTTAAAGTGTTATATTTGTTCAAATCATCTAGCAGTTCTGGCAGCACTCACATTTTCGTGGATATTTTTGTTACTTTCTATATGTACCTACATAGTCCACAGCTTAAACTCCATATACAAAAAGCTCAGATATAGGGACAAACAAGCCTAAATGTTGGGTTAAGGTTGTACGAATCTAT
>NW_007426360.1:0-494 GCF_000475195.1 Diaphorina citri
ATGTATGTACAAGGGTTTTGATTTATTTTTACAAACACAAAAATATTCCGACACCGATGGGAATCAAACCCGGGTGTGCAAAATCAGTGTGAGGATTCCTCGGTATAGTATAATATAAACGCTGCGTTGTTTGAAACACATAAGAAATATCTCAACTTCTCCGAAAGGTAGTTATCGACCATCCATTTTGTTTATTTTCTTCACTTATCCACCTCCATCTTCGTATCGCCAGCTCCCCCAGTCACTGTGGAGTCAAACATGTATTCGTTCTGGTGTTCGCGGAGATATTGTGTGGAACGACCTTCATCCAAAAACAGAGCGTATACCTGAAACACAGTAATAAATAAATGAATAACTCATCCTTGAAGAAAATTAGCTAGTAATGATTAAGGATTTTTTTACGGGATTTGAAAGATGGAACTCTAACTGCTAAGGTCTTATCGTCCAGAAATCTAAGAGAGAAGGAAGACAGGATAGGAGAAAGCCAGCCGTTC
>NW_007426361.1:0-494 GCF_000475195.1 Diaphorina citri
ACACTATTATAAGCCTGGGCTCTTAAGACTACAAAATATTTGTCCACAATTGTGGACCTTGGGTACGACGAGGATAGGAACATATGTAGCTCTATATTCCCAACATTAGATCTACCTACACTTCCCTTTAACATTTTAAAATCGTGCTTCAAGGAAACTTTTTTTCTGTTTGAGATCTACCTACATGTTCACTAAAACATGAAGTACTATGCACCTACCTAAGTATTTTGTAAAAGAAAGATTTATACAGGTCACAATAGATCTAAAAAGGTCGCAGTGATATAATTGCATACCCTCTCACAAGAGAGGAGCAACCAGACTCATAATAAATAAGATTTATACAGGTATATCTACTTTATTTATACCTACCTGTTCAAATTTAAATACCTTACAGGAAATAAGAGATTTTTTTCTTCTTTCTTCCACTTTTCAAGCCATTTTCTTAAGCCTTACTAATAAAAGTAATGAAACTCTCTCTCTCTCTCTCTCTCTCT
>NW_007426362.1:0-494 GCF_000475195.1 Diaphorina citri
GGACCCTGAGGAAAGGAGACATGAATTGGTTAAGGTTTTTATTTTATTAGAGGGTTTTTTTGATCCAAAGTTTTTTCTTAATACCTATAGAACTAGAGAGAGGGAAATAATGTTACTATCAAGACCTATAGAACTAGGTACTTAAAATTTCCTCATTTTTATTTTATTTGAGGATACTACAACCCTTAGGATGTGTATATAACATAAAAAAAACCCTTCATAAAAAAACCCTTAGGATAAAAAAACCCTTTCTTTCATAAAAAAAAACCCTTAGGATAATACTCAAAGCATTCACTACATTGTAATGAAGGATCCTTGTAGCATTCTTATTACAAAACTCGATCAGAAGTCATGTCAATGGGAAATTGCTACAAAAAGGAGCTGTTACAAATGAGCAATGGCTAGTGTTATTATAAGGTTAGGTTAAATGCAAAAAGGAGCTTCCTTTTTCATTGTCATGGCTTCTGAAAAATTACCCTTATTACCAAAGTACC
>NW_007426363.1:0-494 GCF_000475195.1 Diaphorina citri
GGAGGAGGAGGAGGAGGAGGAGGAGGAGGAGGAGAAAATGATAAGGTTGGCTGGAAGAGTCACATCAATACACTTCTCTTCATGATATTACGATATGACGGAATGTACAGGGTGTGACAATATACTATAAATAAACTTAACAAAAAGACGTACAATAAACATGAGTCACATAAGTTGTCCACAAAGAAGGCCTTATTTATAGACAACTTTTTCAAGAAACGAAAAGATAAGGTTCGTTCTCGGAACGGCTATCTTTCTCCTATCCTGTTTCCGTTCGCTCTTCGCTTTAGGGACGATAAGACCCTTAGCAGTTACAGTTCTCTCTATCAAACCTCTTTGAAAAATAAAAAAAGGCTTTTTCAAGGGGTTCAACGTTATTAGTTATTATGAATACAAATGCTGTGTGCTCGTATATCGAGTGTTGCAAGGTTCATTGACTTCAGTTCCACCCTGTATGTATGCTATGTATATCATTAATCATGCTATCCTGATAG
>NW_007426364.1:0-494 GCF_000475195.1 Diaphorina citri
GTACATAGGTATTCTTTAACCACGATCGAATAAACTACGGGCTAAATAATTCCCGGAGGGACGGACCCTGCTTGTTTTACTTTCCTCACTTTGTTCCATTTTGTTACAGCAATTATCAACTTAGCATAAAATTAAATTTTCAACAACTAGGTGTAGGTATTTAACATTATTACTGTTTCTGCACTAAATGTAGATAATAATATGTTGAATGTAAATTTTTATTTCTTTGTGTGCTTCACATAAATCGTCATGCAATACTTCTATCATGCAAGATTTGCACGGAGTTCTTGGTATTGGGCTTCTACGAGTATAAGACTTTAAGTTCTATTAAGTAGTGTCAGACAGCTTCAAGTATTTTTTTCTTATTATTAATTCATCTAGATGTACTTTATTATTGAATTTGTCTTGTGCTCTCAATTTTGAGGGTTCGAAACTAGTCAAGACTCAAGATAAAGCATTGGTCGGATTTTCAATTTACTGCACTTAAAAAAAAA
>NW_007426365.1:0-494 GCF_000475195.1 Diaphorina citri
TTTTTCCTCTCCAAGTCTCGGATTTCCAGGATGTCAGTTTTGAGCCTCAGTTTTAAAATCTCCTTGAGAAGGTACTGCCGGTGTTCCGCATCTGTAATGCCAAGTCTATGTAGCGTGTTCTCGTTGAATCGGACAAGGGCTCGGCCAGAGATTTCATGCTGCAGGAAAACATCACTATACTTGGCATAGTAGTCACTACAGTGTCGTCTCAACCATTTTTGAACATCTGCTACAGACCACAGGTACACAAGATAGGGTCTTATTTGGGCTCGGGATTTTGGTTTATTGCTGGTGTAAACTACTTCTTCCAATTCTCGTTGAATCGGACAAGGGCTCTGCCAGAGATTTCATGCTGCAGGAAAACATCACTGTATTTGGCATAGTAGTCACTACAGTGTCGTCTCAACCATTTTTGTACATCTGCTACAGACCACAGGTACACAAGATAGGGTCTTATTTGGGCTCGGGATTTTGGTTTATTGCTGGTGTAAACT
>NW_007426366.1:0-494 GCF_000475195.1 Diaphorina citri
GAGAAGGTGTTGGCGGTGGAGGACAAGGGATAGCATCACCAACACTATATTCACTGCGCTTGTTGAAGTTTTTCAGCTCAAACTTATCGTCTCTCTGAGGAGAATCTTCTCTGAAAGTCACATTCACATCTTTACATCTCGGACATGCCTCTAGCCGTGGCAGCCTCGGTATACAATCCACGTCTTTAGGTTTACGGGTATAGCTGCTACTGACGACTATTGGAGGATTTCTATCGTACATAGGGCAATAACCGTTGGTGTTTCCAGTAGAGTGGACAGGACAAGAGTTGACGACCACTGGACTGACACGGACACAGATTGGAGACGTCTGACCGGGTGGGACAGTTGAGAACAAACCTATCTGGATTAGGATAAAGTTGGCCCGTTGCCCAAAAAGGTTTGTTTTCTACCGAAGCTTTTTACTTTCCTTATCCTATAGGAAGGAAAGTAATGTAATCGGGTCAAATTTTAGATGGTCAGTTTTTAGTGCCAAA
>NW_007426367.1:0-494 GCF_000475195.1 Diaphorina citri
AGTGAGAAAAGGAAAAAAAGAATAATAGAAAAGATTCGTGAGACAGAAAGAGAGAGGAAAGGGGACGGAGAGAGAGAGGAAGGAAGGAGGAGGGAAAGAGAGAGAGGAAGGAAGGAGGAGGGAAAGAAAGAGAGAGATGAAAGGGGGAAAGAGATGGAGGAACTTGTCAATAATGACGTGATGATATGAAAAAAGGAAGAGAAAGAGTCATAGAGAAGGAGGAGGGGGAAGAAAAAGAAGAAGAAGGAGGAAGAGAGAGAGAGAGGTAGAAACAGAGTAAAGCAAGATAAATGATTGGAGAAGCTGTAAGGAATAGGATGGGAGAGATTGCCCAACTACTTACAGTGATCCATTGCGAACTCGTGCGTTCAACGAGCTATATCGCCTATTACCGCTAGTGGTACAAAAAGAATAACATAATAATAATAATAGTGCTTATTTATACTGCTCGCCTAGGACTGAAAAGTCCCTTTACTCCAGCAGTAGGCTACTAC
>NW_007426368.1:0-494 GCF_000475195.1 Diaphorina citri
AAAAAAAAAAAAAAAAAAAACGATTCTTTGTCAGTGCAAGTGTTTGTTAAAATCGACAGAAACCATGCTTTTCTCATGAACATATAGGTTAGGAGTGAAAACAAGACCCAAATTCACTCTATTTATAATAGCCTCCCCTAGGAAAATGACATAATAATCAATTCCTTTGCATTAGTAAACAACAACAACAACATAATAGCCTTACCTTTTAATCCATTCTCCCATTTATTAGTGTGAACAAGACTTAACTGAAACTGGTGGCAAAAAGGGGCTCTTAAATTATATAAAAATAGATAAAGAAAAAGAAGACTCCGTTTGTACACGGGAAAAGGTGAAGAAGAAGAAGAAGAAGAAGAAGAAGAAAAAGAAGAAGAAGAAAAATAGAGAAAGATGAAAAAAGAAGGGTTAAAAAACAGAAACAAACATAAAACGAGTTACATGTCATTCCGGCGTGCGTTAACGTCATGCAATCCTGACGGAGCGTGCTCGTCACC
>NW_007426369.1:0-494 GCF_000475195.1 Diaphorina citri
GTTGTTTTGTGTTGTACGCATTGTAATCATACTTATAGATTATAATGTTTAATATTCTCATTAATTAGAGCACATAGAGAACTGAACGTAAAGTTTATTCAGTTACGTTATAGAGAACTCGTGTGGAAATTGAAAGTATGAACAAATTTGTGGGTTGCTGATACCAAATCCTGACCTAGTTTTAGCATTTAATTTAGGTACTTCATTGTTCATAATAGACAATACAAAATATGAACCACGAAGTAAACTCACTGCTAGTTCACTGCACTCGCATCTGACTGAAAACCGAAATTAGAGAAATTATCCATATAAAAGTAATTTGAAACATTGGGTAAGTTGTCAAGTGATGTAACCTTATTGAACTAAACTCATAATATCACGCAACAAAAGTGGTAGCTACATCTGGCTATGAACTGACTATGTACATAGGTGCACACATGTATGACGTGACATCTGTACATTTCATTACGGCAGCGGATGTTTTTATATTAAAA
>NW_007426370.1:0-494 GCF_000475195.1 Diaphorina citri
AAAAGTATTTACAATTCCATATTTCGATATGATTCGTCCAAATTCAAAATTCTGCTTTTCCATTGGCTATTACACTTGCAAGATACTTTTCCATACTTTGGTGATTTAGGGCACAGGACGATGAGGACTGAGATGCAGGGAAGGAATAAGAGAGAGGAGAGACTACAAAAAGGGGAGAAAAGAACTAGGAGAGGAAAGTATTAGGGCAGAAAGATAAACTAGGAGGAGAGTGGGGAAAAAGAGAGTTTAAAAGGGGAAGAGAGAAATATAGAAGGGAGAGAGGGTTTAGGAGGGGGAGAGGATTTAGGAGGGGAAGGAAGGGGAAAGAGGAGAGAGGGAGAGGAGATGAAAACTATCAGGGATTGGGAGAAGAAAGATCGAGGATATAGAAGAGAGGGAAATAGATAAACAGGAGGGAGCAGTGGCGTAGCGTGGTCTAAATTCAAGTGTAGGGCTCATGCACAGGTCTACCAAGTCCCATCACAGTACATGCC
>NW_007426371.1:0-494 GCF_000475195.1 Diaphorina citri
TACACTCCTTCCCCTAACTCTTCTTCTCTCTACCCTGAACACCATCTCCACCCCTTCCTCTCTCCTTTAACACGTCTTTCCCTCTCCTAACAAGTCCCTCCCCTCTTTCCATTCTCCTCCTTCTCCTCTCCTCCACTACTTCAGAACAGTAGTCCTCCCTCTTTCCTCTCCTAGGATGGGTAGTAGGGGTGGGAAAGGAGAAAAAACAGGGAAGTGCACATAATTAAATGCCACCAAGATATTGTCCTCTTAACTCCCTAGTCCTCATGGGGAGGATTTTTTGACCGAGCGATAGTGAGGTCTACGTTTTAACTCGACAGGTTTGCATTTGGTTTGGATGTTTATTGGTTCCGTTTTAACTCACGATTGCCCAGTTTTAAGAGGTCTGATAAAGGGGATAACTGTAACAACGGAAGTCTCAGACACTCAGATCGTTCCGAAATCGAAAAGAAAATGAGGACATTACAGGAGAAAGCCAGCATTTTTTTTTTTTT
>NW_007426372.1:0-494 GCF_000475195.1 Diaphorina citri
TATCAATAAAATTTATAGACCCCAAAGGCCTGAGCCTTCATTTACGATGCCTTTGGTCATATTATTTTGTTGTTTTAGGTGGGATTTTTTTGAGGGAGTATAAATTTCGGGTCTGAGATTCGATTACCCTAAATTTCCTTCAGCACATAAAAACCAAGACATTAACGAGTCCTTTTAGCCTAGGAATAAGATCTAATATGATTATGGTCAATTTTTTGCACGAATAATGGCTAAATTTCATGTTTCGTCTGATAGGATACGAACCCATAATCTTCTTCATACAAGACAAGTTTTGGAGGGTCAAATCGTTGAGACAGAAAAGTACCTCAAGAAAGAGGGGGTAGAAAGAAAGGGAGGCAATAAAATTTCAAAGAGGGAGACATGGAGGGAGAAAAAGGAAGGAGGGAGAGAAAGAGATACTACGGGGAGAGAGGGTAGGGAAAGGGAGATAAAGAGAAGCACACAAAAGAGATCTACTACAGAATCTCCATTCA
>NW_007426373.1:0-494 GCF_000475195.1 Diaphorina citri
TTCACAACTTTCTACTTTTTCCCATTTAAACCTGTAGTACGTACGTACGTACGTACGTACAGACCATGGGCTAAAAATTGCTTTTTTGACATCAGGGGACCCCAAAACGGATATTTCCACTCATTTCCCGATTTTGAAAATTTGGACCGATTGCAATACTTTCATTACTAGTATAGCTCCGCTATACTGTAGTAATAGAAAGTAAAAATGCAAAGGGTGAGATTATTGCCCGGGGGCAATCTCTACCATTTGACCCTCTTATCCTCTGTAATATCACTTGATAATTTTTGCGAAGTGCGAAATCCTACGTGCAAAGTTATTTTTGGAATGACCCTCAACCCCTCCGATTTGTTCTTCCTAGTCTAAAGTCCAACAATACCATGGAGGACTGGGTCGTATTGACCTAGCACTTAAATGCGTAGTGGTCACTGCGCTCGCCTTGCACGCGGGAGACCCGGGTTCGATTCCCGGCGGGGTCAAGAAATTTGTATCAT
>NW_007426374.1:0-494 GCF_000475195.1 Diaphorina citri
TCCTCCTCTCTCTTTGCTTTCGGGACGATTGGACCTCCATTGTTACAAAGCCCTCTATCAAACCTATTCTATCAAAAATCCCAGTATTAAGTACCTATTTCTAAAAGAGTGTTGCTGTCACCTATAAGTCACCACTCTAAGCAAGATGTCAATATTACTAGGAGAAGATCCTTGAAGGAAACTTGATTCTTCAGCAAAATTAAGTAGACAAGTCGATAAGCCTAGCTCAAGTTTCCCCTAAAGTCTTCGGTCTGCACTTGCAATTAAAAACTCAGTATACACCCTACAGGTACCAGCAGCATAAGCACAGTAGTTAAATGATTACCTCAGCTCAGCAAGGTAATTTATTTCAGACCAGCAACTATTTTATTGATTCTGCGTAGCATGTTAACATACTCTCTTATGACACTCCGTTGATCAAGTGGACCCACAGACGTGTTGATAGGAACATGTTCGACAACCAGAGTACCACTAGTTGGACCTAAATGTTCGCA
>NW_007426375.1:0-494 GCF_000475195.1 Diaphorina citri
TTTTGAGACAAGAAAAACTGTTTTTACATGTATTTTTCCTATGGCGCACATTAAAAGTGGACACACTGTATACGTATTACCTACCAATCTCTCTCTCTCTCTCTCTCTCTCCTTCCCTCCTTTACTTCACACACCCCCTTCTCCTACCTAACCCTCTATCTTTAATCTCTCTCCTCCCTCCCATTCCTTCCCAAATCCCTCTTCTTTCCCACTCTCACCCTCTCTCTTTTCCCAAACTGTAAAGAGGGGAAATGGACTATCTCCCCATCCCCCTCCACACATATAATCTCTCTTACTTCCCCTCCTATTCAATCCCTCTTAGGTACTTCCCCTCCCTCAATCTGGCCACTAAATGGTCTCACTGTTCCACACTCTCCCATCCCTCCCTCTCTTTCTCTCACCTGAATACAAATACTCACCTAATCTTTTTGTTCGAAAATTTATTGCTTCCCCTTCTCCTTCCCTTTTTCTTCTTCCCCTTTCCGGATTTTACC
>NW_007426376.1:0-494 GCF_000475195.1 Diaphorina citri
TTTTTTGTTTTTCGAAATTTCGAACAGGCTCCGAGAAAATCAATTAAAGCATAAATTCTGGGACACCCTGTATATATAAAAAAAACAAACTTATTTGATGAGCATAATTAGCATAATAAACGTAATGTAGCACGTTAACTCTATTTGAACCTTGGGGCGAGTAATTAAAGTTACGGGTTTTTTTGTTTTTCGAAATTTCGAACAGGCTCCGAGAAAATCAATTAAAGCATAAATTCTGGGACACCCTGTATAATTACAATATATGTATTTCTAAAATTGAAATTGGCATTGAGAAAAAAAAAATATATATACAGAATAAAACTAGTGCTTGTCTGCTTGTATGATATCTACTAAATAAAACTATACAGATCCGTTGTCTTTTTTTTTTTTCTTCTTTATCAGAAATTGTGCTTAACTATTACAGTCGAACCTGGATAAACGAGAAACCTGGATAAACAAGAAATTTTCAAATCCCCTTCATTTTCGGGCCAAAA
>NW_007426377.1:0-494 GCF_000475195.1 Diaphorina citri
CGGGCGGGAATCGAACCCACGGCCTAGCGCTTACAAGGCAGACGCACTACCAACTAAGCTAACTAGGCTGGCAATCTACCCTTGGATCTGTTTTATGAAGCTACTTTTTTTCAATAGGTTTAATAGAGGGAACTGTAGATTTGATTTTATCGAACCTTAGACCGGCCCGGTCAGGGGTCGAACTCGCAACACACATAATCAAAGAAAACCATTTTTGAATTCAACATCGCTTAGAAAGATTCGATTTTTTTTACTTTCTAATATTTTTATTGAAATTCAAACTCTACGATGGATATCATGTTTCATTAGGAGGAAAAAAATGAAAACTAAAAAAAGTTTAAAGTTTGCTCATAAAAATTAAAAAAAAAACTTCGAAATTATTACCTACTATCACGACGAAAATTTAAATGACATTATTCAGCATTTCAGCAAAAATCAAACATCCCTATATCATTTCAGTATTGTCATCATTTCAGTAATGAAAATGAAAAAGA
>NW_007426378.1:0-436 GCF_000475195.1 Diaphorina citri
GCGAGCAGTATAAATAAGCACTATTATTATTATTTGTTTAGGATAAAGTTCGGTAACGGACGGGGATCGATCTCCCGAACTAGCGCTCACAAGGCAGGCGTGCTACTTTCCAAGCTAACTAGACTGGCAAAATAATTTTGAAGACAGCGAAAAATTCTCCTGTAAAATCCAAATTTTGTGCCATCATTTCGTTTCTGCAGTGACGATATTCCGGATTACGTCAGTGTATTGGGAACTAAATGGTGATACCATGTAGAGATGGTAATAAATATGTGAATCCGTCATGAATAATAGTATACAGGGTGTTCAAACTGAAACCGCCTTAAGGAAATTCACCTGTAAAATCCAAATTTTGTGCCATTTCGTTTCTGCAGTGACGATATTCCGGATTACGTCAGTGCATTGGGAACTAAATGGTGATACCATGTAGAAATGG
>NW_007426379.1:0-494 GCF_000475195.1 Diaphorina citri
GTAAAAGCACATTCATATATTTTTGATTTGAAAACAGAGATGAACTCTCTTCTAAATTGTAGGTATTGTATCTATGAAAAAGAAAAGTTTTTGCTGCCCTCTAAAGTTAAACTAGAAAGCTCCTATTTTACTTTATTACGTGTTTCTAAGTTCGTCTATTATTTTTTGGTTACAAACGGGATTCGAGTCAGTACCTCCTGGACAAGAAGCCAGTATAGGGTGACTTATTTGATTGTCTATCTATGAATCTACCCAGTATATCTTACTGGTTATGACATCAACAATCCTAAATTATCTACTAACTTGTATTTACCTAATACATACATAACTTGCACTATGCTGCGCCGATTTCAAATAAGTGGCCATGGTCGCTTAACAAATGTACCTACTACAAAAAGTAAAAAAAAAAAAAAATCAATCAATCAAAAGTAAAAAGGCAAAATATTCACAATGTAATCGAAAAGAAACATCAGATTTAATTATTGGCAAAAGTA
>NW_007426380.1:0-494 GCF_000475195.1 Diaphorina citri
AGGCTTTTCTACTTCGGGTGTCTTAGTTGCAGTGACCTTTGTTACATCAACCTTGTCTAATGGTTCTTTGTCGTCAGGAGTTTCTACTTCGGGTGCCTTGGTTTCAGTGATCTTTGTTAAATCAACCTTGTCTAATGGTTCTTTGTCGTCAGGCTTTTCTATATCGGGTGCCTTATCTGCCTTGACCTTTGTTACATCAACCTTGTCTAATGGTTCTTCTTCGTCAGGCTTTTCTATATCGGGTGTCTTATCTGCCTGTACCTTTGTTACATCATCCTTGACTAATGGTTCTTTGTCGTCAGGCTTTTCTATATCGGGTGTCTTATCTGCCTTGACCTTTGTTACATCAACCTTGTCTAATGGTTCTTTGTCGTCAGGTTTTTCTACATCGGGTGACTTATCTGCCTTGACCTCTTTTACATCAACCTTGTCTAATGGTTCTTTGTCGTCAGACTTTTCTACTTCGGGTGTCTTATCTGCCTTGACCTCTGTTA
>NW_007426381.1:0-264 GCF_000475195.1 Diaphorina citri
CCTTTATGGCGCGACCAGGCTGCTCGGCAGCGCTGCCGGGTCGCGCTGCCCGGCAGCTAGGATCGGAACGCCACCTAAACCGTTTAGTCGGTATAGCTGAAAACCGCCAAAAAACGGTCGAAATCCGTCCAAAAGTGGTCAAAATACCGCCAAGGCAGCACCATATCTTAACTAACGTTTTCTGTCGCATCCTTGTCACATTTGTGAACTACATACCAAATTTCAAGTCTCTAGCTCATACCGTTCCCGAGATATTGTTAAACT
>NW_007426382.1:0-494 GCF_000475195.1 Diaphorina citri
ACCACTGTCAGTTGGGGGAATCAATTGAATTTGTAGTTTTGTAGCTGTACAGAAGTGCATTATTTTTGTCGTCCAAATGGAGTGGATTGTTATTGGACGAAAGTGGAGTTAATGCAAGACCAGTGGCTGGAGTGCTTACCGTACTACTCGAGCCATAAGTAACCAGTCGAACACATTTGATTGGCAAAATCTACTTCAATGACTTGAGACTCTTGAAAGCACGTATTTTAAGCAAGTTTTTGGTATTATTTATTAGTATTTTGAGGCGGTCTTGATCCCTTGTGTGCCGCATCAATTTTTTTTAAAGACTATTGCACTTGCACTGTTTTTAGGTATTACAAACAAACATGATATTACAATTTACATTATCTGTGTCTTTTCACGTTCCCAGGTCCACAAGGTTTTCATCGAGGTCCTGCCGAAGATCCTCTTCATTCAAAGGCCTGCAAAGGACAACGATGACGATTTGGACAAACCTCCCGATGGGGTCCTAA
>NW_007426383.1:0-494 GCF_000475195.1 Diaphorina citri
GGTGACGCTAAAACCGGTCTTAAAATAACGACTGAAGTGTTATCTAAAACTTTCTCGCTTTGAGTTTATAGGTCGTCGGGACAAATTTCGAGATCAGAGCTCATTTCTGTGACAAAATGTGAAAAAAATCCCCCAAAAACCAGTTTTTTTTTTTTTGCTTTTTGGACAAAATTTGCACCACCACTTTTGTGTTCCTGGTAAAAAGACCTTTAATTTGATATATAGGTCGACTAGGTTTGGATAAGTCCTTCTATGGGGTCAGACAGAGTGACAGACTGACTGACGACACCGAAGCGAATACAATAGCCCGTCCCTTATACCTTTTATTATTTCTATTGTAATTTTATAAAGGAAGGACGGGCTAAAAAATGTGACAATTCCTTTTGATGGGATAATGTTCGTTCTCGGAAGGCTAACTTTTTCCTATCCTGTCTTCCTTCTCTCTTTGATTTCGGGACGATAAGACCATAGCAGTTACAGTTCCCTCTGTCAAA
>NW_007426384.1:0-494 GCF_000475195.1 Diaphorina citri
TATCCTAAAAAGTCTCATTTAAGGGGAGCTCGGAAGCTTTTCTTTTGAATTCTTTGGAAATCTATTTCTCCTGCATTTGTCTCCTTCTTTTCTTCTGAAATCTTCAATGGAAGAGTGCAATTTAGGAGTCATACATGTTTGAAACAATCAATATTAGGTATAGAGAATTAACTGTAAGACAGTAAATAACTCTATATTAATTGTATCCCCATTTGTTGTATGCTGTAACAATGCATGCCCGTATTATGGCAATTTCCATTTTTTAGGGGATCACATTTGTAGGTAAAATAACAAAAATAAAAATGAGAACATGGAATTTCTCATGGTTTTGAAGGAAAAAATACATTAGGTAGTCTATATCCACAGTATCCTTTCTTTCTGACCACAAAAATAAACATGGCTTCCAGATATTATGAAAAATGGTGGAAAATAATGACCGTGACATCTCGTCCAAACAAGAGAAGATGGATGGGGAAAAAAATGACAGTCTCTCG
>NW_007426385.1:0-494 GCF_000475195.1 Diaphorina citri
TTTTCTTTTTACTCAGACCTTGCAAACACGCTGCCTCGCAAGCTAACCAGGTTCACCAGGTTGGCTAGAATCTTGTTAGTGGTCAAATTCTTAAATAGTTGCCCTTAATCTTCTCTTTTCCATTTCTGCAGGAATCCACCACCAAGTTGACTGAGCAGTTGGACACGGAATGGAAGGACTTGCTCCCCCTGTTGCATCCCGTTAGGGAGAAACATCCATCTGATGAACAAACGGCAAGACCGCCCCCACCCCGTCCTCCTCCTCCTAAACCGGTGGTGGATAAGAACTCATTTGATTTCCTCGTGAAAGAACTGCGATTTGAAGCCACAGGAAAAGTAAGTGTGAAAAATTATAGTGAACTAAACAAATACAAACAAACGAATACCTACAGATTGACCAGCTAACATACTAATTAAACACAAAATCCGTTAGTAGAAAATGGGTAAGTAAAGATGTGGCCAGATTGGGACATGTGTTCCTGTTTTGTTGAACAT
>NW_007426386.1:0-494 GCF_000475195.1 Diaphorina citri
ATATATTACTTTTACCTGATTTTTCTCTTTTTCCAGACAAGTGAAGAAACACAGCCTCAGTATATTGAGCTGCAATCATTGTCCTCATTAGAGAATGATTTGCAGGATCTACTAGGTACTAGCAATAGAATCAATGAGACAATATTTTCCCCTACTTCACAAGAATCATCATCTTCTTCTTCAGTAGCACTGTGTACATCAACACCTACAGACCAAAGAGAGTCAGCAAAGGTTGTTTTCCCCCACAATTTTGTGAGTATATGTATAGATATATATTTTTTTAAAATTTCATGATGTGTGTTTTTAGTCCGTCCTTCCTTTATTATTACTAACTAGTGGTTGACCCGTCCTTTGTACGGGACCACCACAAACACACCCCCATACACACACCACACCCATCCCACCACACACGCACCACACCCATCACACACATCCCACCACACATACACACCACACCCATCATACACCCACCACACACACACCCACACACACAC
>NW_007426387.1:0-494 GCF_000475195.1 Diaphorina citri
GTTTTGCAATAAAGTTTTTATCCGATACACTACTCTTATGGGTCATATCAGAGCTGTACACGAGAAAATTCGCAATTATCAATGTAATATATGCTTTCGGTCTTTCAGTACCGGGTTCAACCTGAAAGGGCATATG
This sequence comes from Diaphorina citri, assembly GCF_000475195.1. Lineage (NCBI taxonomy): Eukaryota > Metazoa > Arthropoda > Insecta > Hemiptera > Psyllidae > Diaphorina > Diaphorina citri. Next base: position 137 of record NW_007426387.1, read on the forward strand.
CAAATACACTCTGATTCAAGAAAGTATGTTTGTGAATTGTGTGGTGAGGCGTTTGTTCATAGTGGAAGTCTCAAGGTTCATAAATTTACCCATAGCACTACCCCATTAATTTGTTCCTACTGCAAGAATGTTTTTAAAAATCCCATCACCTTAAAACGTCATATACGAAATGTTCACCTGGCCCCCTCAATGAGTATCTGTGACATTTGCGGTAAAGAACTAAAAAGTACAAATATGAAAAATCATTTGGCAACTCACAGTACGGAGCGACCCTTTGTCTGTAAAATTTGCAATGCCTCATACAAGGTTAGAAAACACTTGACAGATCATAATAAGACCCATAAGAAAAACAATCCAT
>NW_007426388.1:0-494 GCF_000475195.1 Diaphorina citri
TTTTTTTTTTTTTTTGTTACATGCCAAGATCTTGATTTCAAAGAACGACTTTGTAAAAAATTAGATTTTTTGGATTGTAAAAAAAGCTAACTATCTCTCTATGTATTAGTTACCTGTCTCACTTCCAATAAGGCTCTTGAAGTCTTGAGAGATATCCTGGTTCCAAGGATGAAGAGAAAGAACACTAGGTACTAAGAACAAGGAAGAAGAAAATAATTGAAATTAGTGGAGATGTCAGAATTCCCATTCCCAATTTTCCCATTTTTTTTTTACCTTGTAAAGGGGACATCTTAATCTTGCTTCTTTTTATTAAATTTCTTTCCTTTTTTTCCTTGTAAAATTACCTACTTATAATAACATCCCAATTGAGGCACTAAAACTAATGTTGCGCCCATAAAACAAAATCATAAAATCATTACGCTACATGTTTTCATGTTTTTTTTTTTCTCCATCACTAGCATTTGTTGCAAAAAAAAAAAAAAAAAAAAAAAAAA
>NW_007426389.1:0-494 GCF_000475195.1 Diaphorina citri
GTCGACTTGTATTTCATTTATCACTTCATCTACTGTCATTCTAATCCCAAACATCTCATACAGGATGCTCTCAATGTTTTTCAGGTTTATTTTATGTTGGATTGCCTCTATAAAAACATATTGGCGATTGTGTCAACCGTGTTGTAAAAGTTTTCAAAAGTTTTTGAGTATTGAGTATGAGCTGCATTGTAATATTCCGGGAACTTATTCATAGTTTCAATATAATGGGAATATCTTTTACCTGATGGCCTCTCTTGACTAGATACATTCATATTTGACTTGTCTTTTATGACTCAATTTTCATATTTCCTAAACCAAGGATTCCTATTTCTTCAAATTAGGCGAATATTAATCATTCAGATCAGGCGATTGGGTCTAATATAAGAAATTGCCTCATTGGATAACGGTAAGGATTAGAGATTGCTTTCAATCTGAGGGATTTCATTGATCACACATTCTCTTTCGCGGTGTGGCTCCAATGCCTTCCACTGTTC
>NW_007426390.1:0-494 GCF_000475195.1 Diaphorina citri
TGAGATTTGACACCTCTTTCTTCTCAAATCATAAAAGCTCTCGAAGGAAGCGATCCCCAAATCTCAAGCATCACTAATTTACCAGTTTTACCTAGGTGTTAGATGATATTAGCCTAAACTCTAGGACAATAACTGTCATATCGTTTCTCTTGATGTTTTTATGGATATAGAACTCTCAATTGCTTTACGCCTCGTAATAAAACCACTTGAAGGAGCTAAAGAGCTAAAGACCCTTCAGATTTGATCAACTCCTCATAGTAGAAACATATCTCTTGCGTCTATCCTAATACTTGTCTTACTCTCTGTACCTACAAGTGCCTATTTAATTTTATCTTATATTATAAAATCAGGATCCTTATTCCCATCTTCCTTTTAATGGTTCATTGTTTAGGTAAATAAATAAATAAATTCATTCATATTTGAATTTGAAAGTGGACACAGCTATTGTTAACTGAGTAGGTATAGAGTTTAGACTCACCTACACTGTTCGAAAA
>NW_007426391.1:0-494 GCF_000475195.1 Diaphorina citri
GGATACGCGAAGTAATGACGGGGCAGTCAGCAAAAGAAGTGAGTATCTAATCATTCAGTAGTTAGACTATGTAGTTGGCTTCGAAGGTAGCTCGTCTTGTAAGCGCTAAGTCGCTAGATTAACAGATGGGGCGAAATTTATCCCAAGCAGATTTAGGGATGAAAAAGCCTTTATTGTTATGGTTACGGTTCTCTCTATAAAACCTCTTTAAAAAAGTTATAGTTTGAGTTGCGGTAATTTTGACATGGCAAGTATAATGGTCTCAAAATGAAATGCTTCCTGTAGTCCACAATCATGTCATTTGAGACCAAGTTGATGTCTTGAAATTCCACTGTCTCAAAATTGCCTCAATCCACCCTATTCCATTCAATTTATATTCTATTCGCTCTCACTAGAATCTAGCCTATTTTCTATTTTATTCTTATTCTCTTCCCCAGAGTCCTCCACGTGGACCAAAGTGGCCAAAACGTTCGACCTGATGCGGAAGTCGGAGG
>NW_007426392.1:0-494 GCF_000475195.1 Diaphorina citri
TTCTCGGAGGGACGGACCCAGCTTGTTTTCCTTGCATGTATGTCACTAGGGTAAGGCACTTTTCTCATGACTTGTCCACGTTTTAGAATAATCGATTATTAATCGATAATAATCAATTATTGATAATCGATTATATGAAATAATCGATTGTTCCCAACACAAATTATGGTGGTGACCATCTGGGGAATCGCGTGCTGCTGGGTTACCGACTCCACTCAGGCTGATTGAAGTTAAGTTCAGGAGACGGGTAGCTTGTCGCCAAATGCCAAAAACCCTCGTCACGAAAAAACCAAATGAAGTTCAAGAAGTTTTTTTTTTTTTCCTTTTTTACTTTTTTTCAATTCAATTGATTTAATTCAATTGATTCAATTTCATGAATAACTGATATATACAAAGGTGTTTTCCCAAGTTCAATACTGACTTTCTAGATTCCAAAGTCAGTTCGTGCCGAATTTTTTGACGGTGAGTGTACATTGTTTGAATAACATAGAACG
>NW_007426393.1:0-494 GCF_000475195.1 Diaphorina citri
GGTAAAGATCCAATCGGTCTATAATTGCTTAACTGGTCTACCGGGCCTTTTTTATAAACAGGCGTGATTGAAGAAATTTTTAGTGAATCTGGTATTCTGTTTTTCTCAATTATTAGGTTAATTAACTTCTTTATCAATGGAATAAATAGGTATTTGTAGTTTTTGATCTCTTTTGGTCTTATACCATCAAGACCAGGACCCGTGTTATTCAAATCACTAATAATTTTTTCTATATCCATATCCGTTGCTTTCTTTAAATAAAAACTTGTTCTCTTATTTTGTTCTTCATAATCATTTAATTGAAGATTTAATGTTGGCCCTTGATTAGCTTCTCTTAAATCACTAATTTGTTGAACAAAATTTTTGTTGAATTTATTTGCAAGTTCTTGCATATCATTGGTACGAAAGTTGGTTTTCAATTTATTTTCATTGTTTTCTCTTTGCCTTCTTTCCAACATAAGATCAATAGTTTTCCAAATTTTTTGTATGTTTCC
>NW_007426394.1:0-494 GCF_000475195.1 Diaphorina citri
GAATTCTGCTGATGTAAAGTGTAAGTCAGCGCGGAGTGACGTGTTAAGATGAGTCTTAACTGTGTTGAATTTTGACTTGAAATACACTTTGGCTTAAAACTAGACCTGAAACATCTGAAATATTTTTATAGCTACGAGTATACATAATATGTACATACATAGTCATTACATACATATGTACATACATAGTCACTACATACATATGTACATACATAGTCACTACATACATAATAATTATGTATTGTGACGTTGAACCTTTAGATAATATATCAAACAAGTTTAGTCTGTAACTACGATTCCTACGTCATTTGTTTCAAAAGATGCATGCTTCATGTTCAAAGGATTGTTTCAGTGCCTGGGGCAGAATGAATCAAGGAAAAAGATTACCTTTCTACCAGGATAAATCCTTTGAACTGGGAAATAGCCATTTTTCTCAACTATTCATTTTTCTTTGAGAAATAATTTTACAGCTGAATACATTTTCCGCTTGATCG
>NW_007426395.1:0-494 GCF_000475195.1 Diaphorina citri
TTCCTGCATAGCAGTAGCAGCGGACTATTGTATTATCATTATTCTTATTGTTATTATTTTTATTCCCCGCAGGATCGAAAAAAAAACGTAATATTCCCCCGGGATTTGCAAAGCATAGTGCCTTATCACAGTCCCTCTCTCTCCCCCTCCCGCCCTCTTCCTTTCTCTCCCTCCTCCTCCTCCTCCTCCTCTCTCTCTCCCTCTCTCTCGGTAGTTTATATCCCTCTCTCTCTTCCTTTCTCTCTCCCTCTCTTGCTTTCTCTCCTTACGCTTCCCTCTTTCTCTTTTCCCCTCTATCCTCTGTCTTCCCCTCCTCTCCCTTCCTCCTTCTCTCTCTTTCCTTCTCTCCCTCCCTCTGTCCCTCTCTCATCACTGTTGTTGTTCTATGTATATGTAGGGCAAAAAGACCCTTTCCCCCCCTCTCTCTCTCTCTTTCTTTACCTCTCCCTCTCTCTCCCCCTTTATCTCTTCCTCCGTCCTGTTCCCTCTCTCTC
>NW_007426396.1:0-494 GCF_000475195.1 Diaphorina citri
ATCTTCCTGCTTACCAGCTTGTACAAGAACGAACTAAAAATTGAAGAGCGGGTTTGTGAATAGAAATAGAACTCTACTGAAAAACATGGAGCATATTTGCCCAAACAACCATACTACGAATAGGTATACCAGGATAAAGGAAAGTAGGTAATAAGCTCATAAGAATACCTAGCTAACTGGAATCTCTTTAGTGGCCTCATAATTTGCACTGAAAGCCCAAGTTAGAAATTTCATATCCAACTCTACCCGATTGAGACTGAAAAACACAAAACAACAGAAGGAACAATATAGGAAACACTTTTGTCTGAATACAATTAGGTAAGCATATGGGAGAAGAAGAGGCATATGGGAGAAGAAGAGGCATATGAAAGAAGGAGAGAAACCTCCATTGAGGAGCTGGGTGCAAAAAGGGCAATAAAATGAAAATCATCAAACTGAGATATTTAACTTTAAAGTTTTCAATTTTTCATCAAAATCCTTGAAAAGTATGTTTA
>NW_007426397.1:0-494 GCF_000475195.1 Diaphorina citri
CAAATTTCACTTGCACAATAAGAAGAAAGAAATTTCACTCGCTATTGAACAATTTGAAAAGGACATTCCAAAAACATTAATGTAAACAATGTTACAATCAATGGGAGACATAATGAAGACAGTAATCAAATGATAGATATAGAAAATAGAAAGAAAATGAAACAAAGGATAGTTAAAGTACTCGTACCTCAATCAGGACAAATACCAGCTTATCAAAAGAATTCATAAAAGAGTATTGAAACCTTAAGAGCTTAAAACCATTGAAGAACTTTATCCATCTCAAAAGGATATCTTGATTAACACCAAATTCTTTTGGCGATTAAGAAACAAATATTGGACTTGCTAAATCCACAAATTCACACAATATCTAGTCATCAACAGGACTGTTCAAAGCAGCCGCCAAGTCATGATTGCCAACATTATTAGTTAACGGATAGGCACTAGACGAAGAAGAAGAAGAAGAAGAAGAAGAAGAAGAAGAAGAAGAAGAAGAA
>NW_007426398.1:0-494 GCF_000475195.1 Diaphorina citri
TCATTATCATTTACCCCGGGTAGAGTAGCTCACTCACCGCCTAGCAGTGGCATGGAGTATGTAGTCACCTCACCCGATGATCCATGTTCCATGTGTATTAGGTACATACATTTTTTGAAGTTGTGGATGAAAATATCAACGTGTAACAAATCTTTTTTTGAAAGGCTATCCGTTTCTTTACACAGAGAAAAAGGAAAAGTTCCAACTTCAAAGTGCATTGCCCCCTTCAAGTGACCTAAAGTTGGAAGACAGGATTACCCAGAGAAAAATCACCTAATTAAAATCATGTTGTTTGAATTTTTCAGTTCATGCGTAAACTTTCAATGACATCTTCATACTCTTCTGCTGACATGTTGGATAACTTCACCAATAATAACATTCTAGACAGTTTCAATAATAATATCATGGAAAAGTGGACCAGGAACAAGAGTCATTATAAATTTCTTGTTGTTGCCTTTGGATCGAACTCAGGACCTTTTTGAATGGCAAGTCAC
>NW_007426399.1:0-494 GCF_000475195.1 Diaphorina citri
GAAAATCGTTTAAGTTCGGTAAGTTCGACACCTTTGGCCGAAGTCTCAAGTCCCGAGAAATGCGAACTGTTTTTGAACGTTTTGATCATTTTCAAAGGTTTGGTCTTAAATAGCGGCCGAACCGTACCTACATAGATAATGAATGGCCCCTGCACTTTGCTCTCTATCTACTAGATAGGTGGGTCATGCATGTCATGTGGGTCATGCAAAATAAATGTCACCGAACCCGGGGCAAACCGGTCCTGTCGGATAGACAGAATGTCTTTGGAAAAAACTGAAATGTCATGACCATCATATAACTGAGGAGAAGATTGAGAACATAGAATATGGCAACTAAAGTGTTGGATTTAAAAATCGACCTGTGTTCAGTTTACGAAATGAAAATATTTTATTATGATTAATATTTTATTAGTTTGAACCCATTAGCTTTTTTCAATAGTACCTATAGTTTCGGTAGACTCTGCTTTTGACCCAGAGATGATTGACTTTTTGAG
>NW_007426400.1:0-494 GCF_000475195.1 Diaphorina citri
GCATGAATGTAAACATTACAACGAAATCGTTTTGTAATAGCTTTAAAATATAATAATTTGGTGTTTCATCAGTTTAGGGTTTTACAGGGTGTCAGAAAATTGATCAAGTTTTCGTGGAACTAGAAAACCAACTATGTATGTTACAGGGTTGATCTGACTGATATCTGATATCTCTAGCAACGTTGACAATTGAATTATCTTCTTGATTATGGATTTCAGCTGGTTCGTACCTTAACTCCATAAGTATAAGTGGGTACCATAAAAATAAAAGTACTTTTGTCAGCCATCAATTTGTAGGTAAGGAAAATTTCATGAGTCAGGAGAGAAGACACTTTTCTTATCCAGTCGCATATGTGAAAAGGAGTAAACAAAAGAATGTAAGTATGAATACATACTGACAGAGACCCGTAAAGTATATGTTTCATCACTAAAATTGAAAAAAGAAGATGAATGACTGCATTTCCATTCTAAGCTTTTCTTTTCTTTGGAACCTT
>NW_007426401.1:0-494 GCF_000475195.1 Diaphorina citri
ATTGATTTTTCGCAATTGAAGTTGGTAGGGTATTTATATTTTAAAAATGGGTATACCCCGTAGATTTGTTAAAATTAAGAAGCTCTCAATAAAGCTGCAATGACCCCAGTATCTACTTAGCTAATGTTTTAAACTCTTTATTTTCTTTAAGAATTTGTATAGTTCTCTCGTTACAATTGCGGGTTCTTGCAGCTTATACGCGAAAGCAGTGATCTTGGAGAATTCATGAAAATATGCTTTTTAAAAGATTTTATCGAGACAACAATTATAATATTGTTCTATTACGTTTTCTTCTTCTCTCTTCTTCTTTAACGGGCACTTATTCTTTTGTTTTCTTCTTTAACGGGCACTTATTCTTTTCATTTTGCCACTGAATCGCCTTGAGGTCTTGATAAGTTGAACTTGATGTTTTTTTTTTCTGTCTTACAATTATAAAAATATTAATTTATTATAATGACACAGCTACAATGTTACGTGGAGGTAGATAAAAGCAA
>NW_007426402.1:0-494 GCF_000475195.1 Diaphorina citri
TGTGTGGGTATTTTTTGAAGAGGTTTTGATAGAGAGAACTGTAGCAATGGAGGTCTCATCTTCCCAAAATCGAAAAGAGGAGACAGGATACGAGAAAACGAACCTTATCTGTTTAGGATGAAGTTTTCTCCGGGCAGAAATGGGTCCCGACTTAGCGTTTACTTGAGGGGATACTCGCTAGGTTGCTACCTTTCAAAACGCCATCTTTAGTGGAATAGAACGAAATTTAAACTTTGACTATTAATGTAAAATGAGGAATTTCAATTGTGTTAAGCATAAATGCTTGTCACAAATGTCGTTTCCGCTCAATTCACTAGGCCAAATTTTATGACTTGATTTGGACTCGAACCACCAACCTCCAGATCCAGAGTCTACCACGCTAACCACTTCACCACTGAGGTTGGTTAAATGTTAATTTATAAAATCGTCTGGTCTGATTTCCAGTTGTGCAATTCCGTGGCCCTGAGCCCCGCCCCTAGTATTGACAGTCAGAG
>NW_007426403.1:0-493 GCF_000475195.1 Diaphorina citri
AGCTGAACCATCTGCTATGTGAGGTAGAGATATTAGTATTTGGTATGGGTACTATAGTATCTTTGGTTCAGATAGCATATTGTATGTATTTACTAACACAAATGTGAAAAAAACTGCAATTTTTTAATTCGCTAAATCCCCTGCAAAACTTATCGCATCCATTAAGGTGCAAGATTTTGTTGATAATTTTCAAGTTTTTGACATTCTGCAAGCTTTAAACTTGCAGTCAATTAAAACATTAAAAAAATTAACAGAGAGTGAGAGGGAGAAAGAAGGACGAGAGAGCAGAATAAAATGCATTGGAATATTTTTAAACTTTTGGTCTTCTCCTACACATATGTAAGATAAAACGCGCTCTCTCCTCTTTCTCTCGCTCTCTCTTCTCCCTTTCTTTATCTCTCTCCCCTCCCTCTTTCTCCCTCTGCTAATGCTACTGCAGTGCAATTAGATCGCATTTAATTTTTGAGAATCCTGTAAATTATGTACTTATAAG
>NW_007426404.1:0-493 GCF_000475195.1 Diaphorina citri
AGTACTTATCTCTCACACTGGCATATTAGGGCGCCCTCGAAGTATCCGCCTCTGACTTCTCATTTCATTGAATTTCGACTGACCGCCACTGCTCCACCACTACTCGGTGCAGTTCAAAGTTTACAAATAAGACTAAAAAAGTCAAACTAAAAGAACAAAAAACAATAAAAATATGATTATGTGATTGAATTATTCAACAATGGGACATTGCGTGTTGCATATCTACCTGAATAAAGTGAACGCCTATATTATAGGCCCTATATCGTGTAGGCGCAACGAGCAAATAGAAACAGAAGAAAATAACCTATTTGTACAGAGAGAAAACTTTTATTAGGTACATAAATAACTAGATAATATCTACAGTATTTATTTAATATCAATACTCGTAGGTAGGCAGGTAAGGCAGAAGTTTTGTAAGTAGGTAGCGATTAAAAACTTTGTTTTATTAAGTTTCATAAGTACAGAGTACCTAACATTAGTTAGGTAGGCATAA
>NW_007426405.1:0-493 GCF_000475195.1 Diaphorina citri
AAAAAAAAAAAAAAAAAAAAAAAATGGAATACCTATCACACATAAATCCATGCACAAAAATCCCACACCGAGGCTTAGGTGTAAAGGCAAACAGCCTTAAAGGATGGGTTAAGCTTCTAAGAATCCAAATTCTATTCCCGAGTTGTTAAGATCATTGAACCTCAATCAGGAGTTTGAGGGTTCTGGAGTGGAAATTTGCTGACTAAACTTTTTCATTCCCGAAGAGGCATGGATTTAAGATTCGCATAAGCCCAACTTTCAAAGCTGTTTACCGTTAGACCTAAGCCTCAGAGTGGCCTTTTTGTATACAACACTACGACATGGATGGAAAGTACCTAGGTATTATGGCGTGAAGTACTTAATGTGAAAGCGATTCTAACAAAATAAAAAGAGTGTAGGTACTGGTATTCTGACGGAATAGGACTAAAGGAACCGAACTGACCTGGGCAGATGAAAGGTAGTCATTACAGCAAGCATAGTAGATAGCAGTAGG
>NW_007426406.1:0-493 GCF_000475195.1 Diaphorina citri
AGCCGAATTTTTTCTCAAACCTAGGCATCTACTTGCTTTGGTCTCGAACCAACAACCTTCAGATCTCAAGTCCAACCACTGAGCTCGGTTACGAAAATGAATATCCATTCAGATAAAATTGAGTGGAAGAATTCTTGAATTCTTTCCAATACTTACCAAACTAAGGGTCCAAGTATACAAAGCAGGTATAACTCAGCTGACTAGAAAATAATTAACAAAATGACACAAAAATCACAAAATGCAGACAAAATTACATCCGTTGAAACACCAAATAATTTCACAAAACTACAATCACGTGACCGAAACGATTGTCATTGTCAAGAAATCGGTTGGCATTGAAATTTAAAAATTCAAGACAGTTACGAAATCCTTTATCTCTCAAAGACTCAAAGTCAAAAAATTCGAGGTACCTACCTATCTATTTTTAGTAGTTACGAAAAATAAAAATCAAAATTCTTAAATTTTACTGCAAACAGGTATCCCATGGTTTTTC
>NW_007426407.1:0-493 GCF_000475195.1 Diaphorina citri
CTGTGCGGAGTTTATGAAACTAAAAACACTTGAAATATCAAGTGCAACAACAGAACATCTCGAAAAATGTAATCATAATAAAAATAAGAAAAGTAATTACGAATGAAACAGAACAAAGAAGAGTTAAGACCTAAGGAGGGCATCGATCTTTGCTCTTTGAACAAACTATATTGGAGGAATGACGCGATGGTTTTCCACGCTATTGTGAGAGGATAGCGTACAGGACATTGTGTATTTTGAAGACAATGTTCACTGTATTGAATTATTTTGTGTTTTTACTTGAGCATGACCTCCGAAAGCCTGGTGACTCAATGAGGTCCCCTGTAATTTTATAGGGATAATCAGAACTGGCAAGACAGGCTAAGAGATTCAGGAAGTGGGGGGAAATCAGTAATCATGATAATCTTGAACGCAGAGTTCATGGGGTTACAGAAGAAGGGGGTGTTGGATGATTTGTTGTATGTGGAGGTTGATATTTCCATATTTCCACTAT
>NW_007426408.1:0-493 GCF_000475195.1 Diaphorina citri
TAATTTTCGTGTGTTGCCGGTTGAATTTCATCAAATTTGTTTGATCAAATATAGGTAGGTACCTACATACTCTGGTACTTGCTGACTTATTAGCCAATATTTTTTTTCCAAGACGAAGAAGAAGAAGGAGGAGGAGGAGGAGACGCAGAAGAAGAAGAAGAAGAAGAAGAAGAAGAAGAAGAAGAAGAAGAAGAAGAAGAAGAAGAAGAAGAAAAAGAATCGAGGGCGGGAAATGATATAGGTACCTAATATACGAGTAATAAATTTTCAAAGTAGTCAATGCCCAATAAAATACATACATAGAAATATGACATATACATAGGTAGAAATATGTACATTGTACAATTAATATGAAGACCCCTCGGGAAAAAAGATGGGAGTCCAATTTTCAAAAAAAATGAGTTAGATACGTTACATAGTACTTCCCCCCCAAAACTATCGATTTTTGAAGTCAGAAATGCGAAAAACAATGAGGGTACAGAGCTAGAACGAT
>NW_007426409.1:0-493 GCF_000475195.1 Diaphorina citri
AACTTGTGTCCATCACATACTGAGTGTCAATTAGGAACAGTGGCCAGTGGCGATACATGCAGACGTTTGTCAGACGTTGGAGGTGGTTTTAGGAACTGGATTTGTTTACGAGTATTTATGGATATAATAATTCAGATAGGTAGTTGGAGGTTGCCAATTCAAGAATTTAGGCTTGAATAACGTGTTTGTTTTTGGACTAGGTAATTTGGGGTGGACTCAGCTTCTTGAGAAAAAGCGAGTAGAATTAAGAAGAAGGAGGAGGTGGACGAGGAGAAGAAGATTGATGATATAAGTACTTAGTTAAGGGGTGATCACAAAATTTATTAAAAGGATTACAACTTTACCTATACTAGGGTAGGGGCCCATGTAATGATTTCTCATTTCTTTTGATTGATTAGTTTTGATAGAAACAATAATTAGAGTCCATTTAAAGAACTGCTCTGATATGACTGACCAGAGTAGATTCGCCACTGTGTGAGACTTGATGGATTGA
>NW_007426410.1:0-493 GCF_000475195.1 Diaphorina citri
TGTACTTATAATAAAATTAAAAAAAGTAAATATTATTAATTATTTTTAATACCTAGGTACTTGATGTTATTGAATTTTGTATTATTTTATTATTATTTTTTTTGCTTTAGGAATTTATTATTTTGTTCGTTAATTGTTTCTTATTATTTCTTGAACCGTTCTAAACAACTTATTTAGAAAAAGGGCAGAAAGGGGGGAAGGGGGCCAAAGCGGAGCCATTTTTAGAAAGTGGCCCCTGGGGGGAGAACTCCTTTATTATTTTGATAACTTCTCAAACATCAGCGTTTCTTTTTGACGTCTCTCTTTCTCTCTCTCTCTGTCTTTCTCTCTCACTCTCTCTTTCCTTATTTTATTTCTTAGGAATATCTATAGATACATATTATTTTTATTTATTTTATTTTTTGTCATAAAAAAGATAAGGAGAGAGAGAGAGAGAGAGAGAGAGAGAGAGAGAGAGAGAGAGAGAGAGAGAGAGAGAGAGAGAGAGAGAGAG
>NW_007426411.1:0-493 GCF_000475195.1 Diaphorina citri
AAACACGTTTTGAAAAAACAACACTAGCGACACTAGCGGGATCCTGACGCGTAAAACTGTGCGGTCTAGGCAGACGTTTCTTCATGAGCGTGTAAAGTTGGCGGGAAATTCGAAATTTTGATTTTTTTTCCGCAACGCGTACAATCTGAATTCATTTTTTACTTTTTATCTCTAGTTTGCACGTTTATATTATACTTTTCATTTAAATTAGATATTACAAACAAGCGAATTACAAAGCAAACAAAAATAAATATAAAATAAATTTTAAAAATTGCCGCCGGGACAGAGGGTTAGAAAAAAAGCCCAACAATCCCACACTATCCTCGCTTAAGTTACCACTCCAATGCAAAACTGTAGAAACAATATCCTATCTCACCTTGTCCGAGCTCATCTCAGCCCTGTTCATAAACACAGCCTTAAGCGAGGATAGCGTGGGATTGTTGGGCATTTTTTCTAACCCTCTGTCCCGGCGGCAATTTTTAAAATTTATTTT
>NW_007426412.1:0-493 GCF_000475195.1 Diaphorina citri
AAAGTATAGACAAATAGGTACAAAATCAAATAGGTTTCTATCATTGATGTACGAGTTGTTGTTCTTGTTGTAGTAGCTATTGCCCAAGTCAAACGAAATCAAACTACTCCTGTAGTCAACAGTCCCAGGAATTCTGTCACATCCATTGGTTTATAATATACGAGTACACTCACTTAGGTACCTATTTTGACGGGACATCCGGGGAATACGAACCCGGGACCTCTGTCCTCTGTGGTTCAAGTCGAATGTCACGCCAGGTCGTTGAAAGGAAAGGTAGAGGTACCACGCTTAAGTGGATTGTAATGACCGGTGGCGACTACTTCAACTACTCTATTATAGTTAACTATGTACTTATTTAAACGGGCATGCCGTGGATATCCCAGTAAATTGCTCTATAAGCTTACCATCAGAGTAGGTAGGTACTTACCACCAGAGTAATCTTCAATTGAGATCTAAGTTACCTAGTTACCTACCCCGAGACATGGGTAGAGTA
>NW_007426413.1:0-493 GCF_000475195.1 Diaphorina citri
TTGCTGAGGTATTTTTTTCTGACCCTAAGCGTGAGGTTTGGTCTATCAGACTCACAGCCTACATTCTTCTGTAGAATACTAGAATAGTAGATCAAAAAATACTGATACTATCATAATTCTAAGATATTTTCCAAAGAGAAATACGAGAAAAGAAGTCCAAGCTAGCCTAGTCAGATGGAGAGTGGTTTGCTTGCCTTGTAAGCGCTAGGTGGCGGGTTGGATTTCTGCTTGTGGCGAACTTTATCCCAAGCAGATGAGGTTCGTTCTCGGAACGGCTGGCTTTCTATTATCCTGTCCTTCTTTTTCTATTTCGGGACGATAAAGGTTGTTACAGTATCCTCTATCAAACCTAATGACCAAGTTCCCGACATTTGAAAACAACACAATATGTGGTGGAATATTAAATTTTCTCTTGTCTCATCCAGGTACTAGTGAGCTGGATGTGCTCGATAGCGACGCTCACGATATGAACGATATAGAAGTGGATGATGAG
>NW_007426414.1:0-493 GCF_000475195.1 Diaphorina citri
ATCCATCTCAGGTCTAAAAACCACTATTCCTGTTTACACCTTGAGATGAACAGCAAAATCCCTAGTTACCATGAAAGATGTGCAGGACCGTGAAAAGTGGAGGGAACTCAGTTGATACCTGTCTTGAAGACAGATTTACAATTATATATTAGCTTTAGCTAGGGTTGGGTACAAAGGTTCAGAGTCAAAGGTTATGAAACTCAATCAGATCATGAGCAAAATAGCTTATTCATCAATCAGAGTTGGAAAAATCAATAAATAATTACCTTGTGTTTATGCCTGTCCCATGTTAATATTTTTCTTCTTGTTACAGGAATCAAGTACAAGAGGAAAATAAATATTGAAACTTGAATTTCACTTTTGAGAAGATATTAGAAAAGAGTTAAACAAAATGGCAGCAATTCCACCTCCACCGATACCATTGGTGAACCGCAACAAGAAACACTTCATGGGTGTTCCAGCACCATTAGGATATGTTGCTGGTGTAGGTCGT
>NW_007426415.1:0-493 GCF_000475195.1 Diaphorina citri
CACATTGCATAATTTGCCAGTTTATCGGGCTTTCATTAAAATGTAAAAATAAAAAAAAAAAATGATACCTATGTTGATTGATGATTATAAATAAGCTACCTAGAGGAATGCCAGGAAGGAAATAGGTAAGGTCGTCAACATTAGGATAAGTACCTACTCAAAACTCAAAGAAGAAGAAGAAAAAGAAAAATGGTCTTTTAAGTAAATTAGGTATTAGGTAGGTATTTTCACACTTAAGTGTTCACTTAAATCCGTTTTAACTAAGTTTCTGAACATCAATTATTATTACCTACCTCTCCATAACAGAAAAACTTGAGCACCCGATGAAAAACGATAATTGGCACTCTAAAACGATCGAGATAACGATACAGCTTCAACTTCATCAAGAAGTAAAATAAATGAGACCTCATCATTGAACTGTTCATTCTGTATTGCTATCAGCCTTACAGTATAATATCCCCATTTTCTAAGAAATCAATGCAGAGAAAATAAC
>NW_007426416.1:0-493 GCF_000475195.1 Diaphorina citri
ACCTGATAGTGAGTGGCTGGCCTTAGGATAAAATCCGGCCCGCGCGGGAATCGAATTCGCGACCTAGCGCTCACAGGGCAGACCAACGACCAATCAAGCAAACTTGCGGTAATGCGAAAGCGGTTCCACCTTGGAACACAACCTAAAAAAAAAGGCTGCCCCCTTTCTTTCTCTTACCTTATGGAACGCGGTAAACCCGTCCTTGTCCATAATATCCATCCTAGCCTTGTTGTTGAGCAAAAACCAGACGATGTTCGTGTGCCGCTGAGTGATGGCAAAATGCAGAGCGGTACGACTCATCTCATCCACTGTGTCTATGTCTGTGCATTTCAGAGCCAGCTTCAACTTGTCCATGTTACCTGCGAGGAAGAGGGAAATCCAAATAATATGCAATGAGTATTCAAAAGTAACTGATAAAGAGTATGGCCATGTATTACTTATTCATATTGAGATTATTTGTGTTTATGTCAATAAAAAATGGTTATTGTCTATT
>NW_007426417.1:0-493 GCF_000475195.1 Diaphorina citri
AGCGAATGCATCCGAAGCATCTGTTAAAACATTGGGTAAAGAAACTTGTGCCAAACCAGTGGTGTAGAATAGAAAAAATCAAATCTCAAATTATTTTCAAATGTGGAAAATGTGGATTTTCAAATGTGGAAAAGCCTTGCTTTTCCACAACTTTTGTGGATATGACAGCATTACTAAGTGCCCCCTTTGCAATCAATTTCCAGATTTCAATCATCTTTTTACAATGGTAATGTCGCCACTGGTCGCTACTTGATTAAAGTAGGTGGTAAAGCAAGGCTTTTCCAGAACTTTTGTGGATATCACAACATTAATAAGTGCCCCCTTTGCAATCAATTTCCAGATTTCAATCATCTTTTTACAATGGTAATGTCGCCACTGGTCGCTACTTGATTAAAGTAGCTACTCAGTTGTCCTTACGAGGCTGAGTGCACCCGGACCTCCAAGCACAGAGCCGAAAAAACCTCGGCCCCGCCGGGAATCGAACTAACCAAGG
>NW_007426418.1:0-493 GCF_000475195.1 Diaphorina citri
TTTGTCCAGAAAACCATAAAGCCAAAAACCCAAAAAAACTGGTTTTTGGGGGATTTTTTTCACATTTTCTCACACAAACAAGCTCTGATCTCGAAATTTGTCGCGACGACCTATAAACTCAAAGCGAGAAAGTTTTAGATAACACTTCAGTCGATCATTTAAGACCGGTTTTAGCGTCACCTATGTTAAGCTACGCCGAGCAAGGCCAATAAATGGATGGGTGACTTAAACCTTATATTGGGAATAAAGGGAGAACGGGCTCTAGTCTTGATTTTAAATCATTACATGAAAGTAAAATCGAAAAAATCAAATCAAGAATAATAATAAACTGATATTAAACAAATTAGGTAGGTACATAGGTACTTATCGAATAAACTACGGGCTAAATAATTCCCGGAGGGACGGGCCCAGCTTGTTCTTTTCCATGTATGCCACGTATGTTCCATGTTCCAAATATCGTAGTCCTGAGTCCGCGCCAATTTCGTGTCCTGAA
>NW_007426419.1:0-493 GCF_000475195.1 Diaphorina citri
ATCATGCAAATGATTGATTCCGTGACTGGCTGTTGCGGGGTCCACTCAGCCTCGTGACGAAAATGAGTAGCTATGTAATATAAATGCACATAATGACTGGTGCGAGCATGGTAGATAAACAATGGGTACTAGATTATTGAGATAATTGGAAAAGCCTACATTGCTGCAACTGCAGCGAACACCAAAGTTGTGATATAGTTTACCTCTTAAGGTTCATGCACACTTATTGTCATGGACACGTTCCATCACCAATTTAAAGTAATATGGATCAAGCTAGAAATAAGGTGACGGAATGTATCCGTGACAGCTTATTGTGCGTGGACCTTCATGGGTTAAGAACAATTCTTATGACTCCTAGGTCATTCTCTCCCGGATAATATCTTCCATCGTTATTTTCATTTTATCGCAACTATTTCTGGAGCAGGAGAATGGTCTGGTCTGTTCAGTCCACTCACTCAGCACATAGTCCAAGGTGACTGGAGTGTCAATGTTC
>NW_007426420.1:0-493 GCF_000475195.1 Diaphorina citri
GAGCTCTGAGGAGTGGGATGCGAAACTGAGCAGGGAACTAAGAGAATCCCTGCTACTCGTGAAAGAAGCTAGGAGATATCGACCAAGAAACCTTGCAACTCGTACAAGAAACGATCAAGAACTGTGCAAAAAGAGGGGAAAAAACTCCTGAAGAGAAAATCTGAAAGAAACTAAGTACCTAAATACAACAACCTGCATGGTCGAGAGGTTATCTGGGTATCCAGTGCTCACATTCTTGAAGTCTCAGGCTCAATTTCTTTGTAGGGTTCTGTGAAGATATAAGTTTATTTGGTTCTGTGCTCAGAAATGCGGGGTACACTCAGCAGAGCCAGCCTCGTGAGGACAAATGAGTGATTAGAATCTTTTACCCTTTTGGTACTTTTACCTAAACTGTTAGGGTAGGTAGGTAGATAGCTAGATACCTTATTCTGCACCATAAGTAGATAGGCACCTACCTTGAACTTCTTACCTAGTAGGTCCACAATCCTAGCAG
>NW_007426421.1:0-493 GCF_000475195.1 Diaphorina citri
GAGTATGCCCTGCTAATACGAGTACTGCCAGAATAAGACTGAAAAGTCCCTTTACTCCTGCAGTCTAAACAAGGTCTTGTGTATTTGGTATATTTTTTTAAAAAAATACAATTTGGTACAATTTATAAAAGTTGGGGGAAAAAAAGTGAAAAAAAAGTTGAAAAAAAAAAAAAGAAAAGAAAAAGAAAGAAACAAACAAAGATTGATTATGATTAACAAACTTATAATATCTGGGGTGGTTGCGGGATAGAAAAGAAAAAGAAAGAAACAAACAAAGATTGATTATGATTAACAAACTTATAATATCTGGGGTGGTTGCGGGAAAAGTTGAAAAAAAAAAGAAAAGAAAAAGAAAGAAACAAACAAAGATTGATTATGATTAACAAACTTATAATATCTGGGGTGGTTGCGGGATGACTTTAAAACAGGGAGTATGCCCACCTGAGTAATTTCCCTTTGAGTGTGAAGAGCATTCACTTGTAAAATTGGTAGC
>NW_007426422.1:0-493 GCF_000475195.1 Diaphorina citri
CGGATTTTATCCTGATGGGATAATGTTCGTTCTCGGAACGGCTGGCTTTCTCCTATCCTGTCTTCCTTCTTCGATTTCAGGACGATAAGCCCATAGCAGTTACAGTTCCCTCTGTCAAACCTCATAAAAAAAGTTTAGTGGGTAGAAATGTAAATTATTTATGTAAGAAAAATTAGAGAAAAGCTCAGTGCGAAGTCCTCTCGGGTTTGAGTCCCTGGTTTGTACAAATATTTTCCTAGGATGCCTATTTTCTTTCGCTCTGTTCAATATTTGCAGTATTTCAACTCTGGAACATTTAGGGTAAGTGTACCATTTATTCGCCCACCTATAAAACGTACCATTTATTGGCCCACCTGTACCTACCATACGCCACATAAGTCTGAACTGGACGAACTTTTTCAAGATCCAATTTCACCAAAAGAAAGGGCTTAAAGACTGCTAGCGAACCAGTGCTATTCAAAAATTGTAGTCATAAAAACAAAAATTAGAAAAA
>NW_007426423.1:0-493 GCF_000475195.1 Diaphorina citri
CGACCGGCCGTCGATCGATGGAGGGTAGCGCCGTAGCAGGTCTGCCTTGTGAGCGCTTGGTCGTGGGTTTGATTTGTGCATCGTGCCTTATACCGGTCACCCGCGCGCAGACGGTCTGGCAGACCTGAGTGTGATAGATATTATCCTAAACAGATAGGGTTCGTTCTCGGAACGGCTGACTTTCTCCTGTCCTGTCTTCCTCTGTTCGATTTTGAGACGAGAAGACCTCCGTTGTTACAGTTCCTTCTATAAAACCTCTTCAATCGTTCAATCCTGACTGAAAGTCTGATAAATAGAAGTTGTTTGGACTGCCGTATGCCGGGGTAAAGGAATTTTATTCAGTCCTATTCGGGAATGATAAACATGGTAGTACTACTTACTTACTTTACGTGTCCAGGGTCACCAAACAAATGCCCAAATGCCGTCATATTGAGTCCTGCCAGTGCTGCACGACTCGTATCGCATTTTCAGATGCGTTGATTAATTCTTCGTA
>NW_007426424.1:0-493 GCF_000475195.1 Diaphorina citri
AAAGTAAAACTCTCCCGGAGGCAACAAGTTCAAATTGATTAGACAGAACATCAACAGCAGCAGTAGCACCAAAAGTTGCTATTTCCGTGTTTCGATCAGCGAGAAACATGGTAGCTTGCAGCAAATCAGCAGAATGTATGGAACTAGATCAGCAGAAAGTAATGGCAGTATACGTGCATCAGCAGACTGTATTAAAGTTAGATTGTCAGAAAAGATCACAGTAATTCCGCAGAAAGTATGGCTGCAAATCAACAGGATATATGGCAGACGGTTAGCAGTATTTCAGCAATTTCCCTTTGTACCTACGTATGTATAAACTTTCTTGTGTTATAGCGGGACTTTCAATTTGATATATACACCTAAAATCCATTACCTATATATGTATGTCATGTAAAATAGTTAGGTAGGTACGTCTCACTTGTTTCATTTAATAACTGTGTCAATCCAGAACATCCTTGTGCTTTTACATAAATTTTTCACATACAAATCCACA
>NW_007426425.1:0-493 GCF_000475195.1 Diaphorina citri
ACCTGCGGCCCGCCAATGTTCAACAAATATCAAAAATGGCCCTCTATACATTTTGAGTTTGACATGCCTGCTCTACATGTACATGTAGAGCAATAATTTCCAATTGGTACCTAACAGGGTATGAAACTATTACACTATTACACAAATTTATATCAATATTTTCCAGAACGCAGACTGATGGAACACACAAGCAATATTGTAAATTGAATACGGAGTAATTGTTCCTACAATGAATAACTGCCACAATATGTGAAGAGACACTCAAGACAACGTGTATATGTATACCTAAGTAGTAGAGGATAAAGTACTCGTATGAATCAATCACACACAGAATTTAAATAGGTGTGTAGTATACCTCTCTGTTATTCCATCAACTTTCGTGTATAAGTATACCTAGTAGAGGATAAAGTACTCGTATGAATCAATCACACACAGAATAAATAGGTGTGTAGTATACCTCTCTGTTATTCCATCAACTTTGTTATGTGAAGTG
>NW_007426426.1:0-493 GCF_000475195.1 Diaphorina citri
GGGTTAGGTGGTAGAAAACGCCTCCGGCGTTAACCTCGCCTAGTGGTTACCTTCCACTCAAGAGTCTATTATTATTATCTATTATTATTTATACTTTATAGTGATGTATTTATTGATTTATATCTCTTGTTTGTTTCAGCATGATAGTCCAGAAAGGAATACTGTTAGTAGTTGGGCCTCATCGTTTGAAAAGCTCCTGTCAGATTCAACCGGTCTTCATATGTTTGCCGTAAGTGTGTTCTGTTGGATTAACCCTTAGTGATTAGTGCATAGCGTAAATAGTTCAAAGAACTTCTGAATTTCAATAAAGCTGCCATGGTGTAGTGATCATTGCGCTTGCACGCGGGAGACCCGGGTTCGATTTCCGGTGGGGTCAAAAAATGTGTATGCCAGCCTAGTTAGCTTAGTTGGTAGTGCGTCTGCCTTGTAAGCACTGGGCCGCGGGTTCGATTCCCGCCCGGGGCGGATTTTATCCTGATGGGATAATGTTCGT
>NW_007426427.1:0-493 GCF_000475195.1 Diaphorina citri
AATTTGCAAGTTACTGGGTAGCTCCGGTGACAACTCTACCCACCCCCAAAAAATGGACCTGTCCTCAGGTCCTGAGATCTCGATGTATCCTGAGAATAAACATAAATAAATGCCCATGTCAATACATGAAGGCATAATGACAACAACATAGGTAATGCCCATGTCAATACATGAAGGCATAATGACAACAACATAGGTAATGCCCATGTCAATACATGAGGGCATAATGTGGCAGTACAAAGAATTTCACTCTCTGTCTCTCACTCTCTTGGTCTCTCGCTCTCTCTGTCTGAGCCATCCCTTTAATAAAAGAATATAGTTATTTAAAGACGAAATTGAAAACCAAAGTACAGACTCCTCTAAGGAAACAACCTAAAACACGAAAACATAACATCAAATTAGTGTATGAACAAATTAATAAAACAAAAGAACCCAAAAATAACCAAGCAAAATAAAAGAAACAAAGTAAAATCAAATAAACACAAAAACAAAA
>NW_007426428.1:0-493 GCF_000475195.1 Diaphorina citri
TTATTAATATTATTATTCCTGACTGAAAAAGGATTCTCAAAGTTTTCATAAAATAGGTAGGTATGTATGTCCTTTAGAAACAGTCTTTCTTTCCTTAGGACCTGATACAAAAGTTGTGTTTTTAACAAAAAAGGCACCTAAAAGGCCCCCGCATAGGCTTGAAATCTTGCTAATTTGTTAAACAACTTTAGCTAGTATATAAGGTATCAAATTTGAGAATCATTTTAGAACAAACTGATTTGATAAATAAATAGATAACTACCTACCCAAGTTAAGACAGTGTATTTACAAGTTGTAGAGTCTTTGCTAAGTATGTATCCTACGCAAATACCTACCTACCTACCTACCTAACATATATGTACCTGGACAGGTAGGTGACAAGACAAACTTGGGGCTTTCAAACTTTACCAATCCATAAATGAATTGATAAGAATTACTAGGTGGATTATACATAATTAATTGATGTTTCCTGAGGGTTTATTTGATGGTGTGT
>NW_007426429.1:0-1597 GCF_000475195.1 Diaphorina citri
TAATCTTTCAATTGAATTTTCTCATCGTACATCATATTAGAAAGTTTTCTTTTCATTGCCATTTGATCTGCTAAAGATTTACATTCAAAATTTTCTTTCAACTTTGTAATCATCTGATGTGCATGTTTGCAGTCTTTGATCAAATCCAAATAATTATCCGAAATGCACTGGATTATTATGTTTTTAGCTTGACCATCTTTCTTTTTGAATTTGTTCAAACTCTCAGAGTCTGGTTCAATAACATCAAGACACTCATTCTCTTCAAGAATAGCCCTTACCCTGAATAGGAAGTGACTAAAATTCTTCCCATCAAAAGGTTTCACTCCATACTTCTGCATTGCCATTTTGATCAGAAAATTTACGTTTTACATCTAGAAAAATACAACTCTGGGGAAATGCGACTCTGGGCCCATAACCTGTTAGATTTTATTCCACAATCTACACTTGGAAAAACCATACACATAAAGGAAAAACACAGAAAAACTCATAAACTTTTCCAACAGAACACTTTTCACGGGCAACGCCCTTATTTATTTATTTATTATTTTTATTTAAAATCACGGGGGACGCCAGTGTTGTCAGATGGCTTCAGTGAAAATTTTTTTCAGCGCGCTTATTTTCAAAATATCTCAACACCCTCCCTCGCTGAAAAAACTTTCAACTATGAAATGAAAAATATAATGCAAATTAATAACAATACAAATTCAATAAAGAAAAATACAAAAGAAAATTAATTGAGAAAAAAAAACAATTTTTTTTTTTCAAGTTCACCCTGTATACAAATACAACCTGTATACAAATACCACCCTGTATATTCACATAAAAAATGTATCATCTTATGCCAAGTTTTTCTTATGATTTTTCCTATTATAATTAATGTAACAATATCTTGAGATTAATTGTTATAGGTAAACAAATATAATCTTGAAATTATATATATATATATATATATAAAAAAAAAAAAAGTAAAAACAACAAAGATATTAGGACATCAAAAAAAATTATGTCATTTTGTACAATAGTAGGTTACAATAAGATATATTATTATTTTTTTTTTTATATAAGCAAATTAATTGAAATAAATAAAGAAAAATATTCATTGAACACATGAATTATAAACATTTTGTTTTCATTTGATAACTGCATATACCTAACAAATTTCTAAATTTTGAAAAATTGACAATAGGTAAACCTTTAGTTAGAATATCTGCACATTTGCTCTTCAGTACAAATTATATATACAACAATTTCACCTGAGTTAATTTACACCTCACAATTCTTACTTAATATCCATATGTTTAACTCTTTTCTTATATTCTCTGGATTTTTGATAATGCTTCAGACATCCTTGATTGCTCAAAAATTAGGAACTTTTCCCCTACATTTACATTCAAATTCTGATAGAATTTCCCCGCTGTCCTTTTGCAGACAAAGGACGGAAATGAACAGATGTTGTGAGACGGAACCATTAGTGTCATATTTACCCAATTGAGCATTCGTTATCGCAAGTCATCGAAATAGATTTCAGTGTTCTTAGACTTGAGTAAAGCGTGAAACCATGGACATCATTGGGCTACCACATACACCAAATCTGCCT
>NW_007426429.1:9684-10476 GCF_000475195.1 Diaphorina citri
TACCTCTTGGCCCATTCCTCCCATTGTTTCAAGAGGTGCCGTTACAGTGTCATAAGATTTCGGCATAGGCATGAGAAGATTACAAATAATCTCTTTCTCTTCCATCACGATACCAGAGTCCTTCAAGTCTCGTATAACATTTTCAAATTTGATAAAATAATCTTTCAATTGAATTTTCTCATCGTACATCATATTAGAAAGTTTTCTTTTCATTGCCATTTGATCTGCTAAAGATTTACATTCAAAATTTTCTTTCAACTTTGTAATCATCTGATGTGCATGTTTGCAGTCTTTGATCAAATCCAAATAATTATCCGAAATGCACTGGATTATTATGTTTTTAGCTTGACCATCTTTCTTTTTGAATTTGTTCAAACTCTCAGAGTCTGGTTCAATAACATCAAGACACTCATTCTCTTCAAGAATAGCCCTTACCCTGAATAGGAAGTGACTAAAATTCTTCCCATCAAAAGGTTTCACTCCATACTTCTGCATTGCCATTTTGATCAGAAAATTTACGTTTTACATCTAGAAAAATACAACTCTGGGGAAATGCGACTCTGGGCCCATAACCTGTTAGATTTTATTCCACAATCTACACTTGGAAAAACCATACACATAAAGGAAAAACACAGAAAAACTCATAAACTTTTCCAACAGAACACTTTTCACGGGCAACGCCCTTATTTATTTATTTATTATTTTTATTTAAAATCACGGGGGACGCCAGTGTTGTCAGATGGCTTCAGTGAAAATTTTTTTCAGCGCGCTTATTTTCAAAATATCTCAACA
>NW_007426430.1:0-493 GCF_000475195.1 Diaphorina citri
TTTACCTACCATGCTGGCACCGGTCGCTATGCGCATTTATATGTCATAGCTACTCATTTTCCTCACGAGGCTGAGTGAACCCCGCAACAGCGAGTCACGGAATCAATCATTTTCATGATACAAATTTCTTGACCCCGCCGGGAATCGAACCCGGGTCTCCCGCGTGCAAGGCGAGCGCAGTGACCACTACGCCAGGGAGCTGACCCATCGTCATAATCTGCAGAAGACTACTTAAGCTGGCATTGCTGCAAATGCCTTGATATCCTCTATTGTGGGAGTATACCTATATCATAAATATTGTTTATCTACCTATGTATGTATGTATTATGTATCTATGTCGACAATTCCATTGGGGCTCTCCCATTGGCGGAATTTAATACTTTTCATTTTAGCGGAGATTTCATAATAATAAATGGGTAGGGGAGACCGGGGTGTGTTCGGACGTGGGGCTTGTTCAGACAGGGCGAATAACTCAGCTACGTTATGTTTGATC
>NW_007426431.1:0-493 GCF_000475195.1 Diaphorina citri
GTTCTCACACGGTTCGCGTTAGCAGTAACTATCAGGTCGTCATTCACACTTTCTGAGCTTGGAACGGTCCAAAATGCGTAAACACCGTTAAGGTGTGTCCACACATATAGTCGACCGGTCGTCGATCGATGTCGACTGAACCATCCACACTGCCTCGACAACATAAATTCACCTCTTCACCTCGTCGATCTACGAGGTTGA
The DNA here is from genome assembly GCF_000475195.1 of Diaphorina citri. Taxonomy (NCBI): domain Eukaryota; kingdom Metazoa; phylum Arthropoda; class Insecta; order Hemiptera; family Psyllidae; genus Diaphorina; species Diaphorina citri. The sequence continues at coordinate 202 of NW_007426431.1, forward strand.
CAATGTATGGACACAGCTTTAGGGACCCAATGTACGTTTGCTGTCAGATGCCGTGAATTCTTTCCACAAGAACTCGAACATTACGTCAAAAGCCTGGGTAAATCTTAATCTTCTATTTAACTACATCACTAAATTTACTACAGCTACAAGATACATTTTGCTCTAGACTCTAGACACAGATAGTACATTTTCACATTGAAAATGATTGGTAAACACTTTTTGTACGGTAAATACGGTTTGGAAATTGAAGAAGCCCTTTGTTTCCAGGCGTTTAAAGAGTCTGAACTACCAA
>NW_007426432.1:0-493 GCF_000475195.1 Diaphorina citri
GGCCTGTACACATGACAAAGGTGACTGGCCTGGTGATAAACTAGAAGTTCATGAACCAGAAAATAGACTTGATTTCTTGGATCAGTATTCAAGAACACTTGGGGTACCCTGAGGATGTTTACCAAAATTTTGATACGTTATTCGCTTCTTTTCTATCCCTTTGTAATGTTTGAAAATCAGGTGGAAATCAAATTAAATTTTTTCTTGGTCTCCCAAATAATTTCCCTTGTCTATTAAAATGCTCCAATCGCCAAAAGCTACACTATTTTTCAGTAGTGAAACAAGAAACCTACTTCGAAAAGTTTGCGTTTATATGTCAATCTGAAAAGAGGTTAGTCTCCTAGGAGTATCATATCAGTTATACCACCATATTGATATTCCATTCCAAAATTCCAGTTTGTTTTCTTTGAAAATCCTTCGGGCACACCCATATTTGTAATTCGCAATCATTTGATATACGAGAGTCAAAAGCTTGCGTGTGATCAAGGTCGGT
>NW_007426433.1:0-896 GCF_000475195.1 Diaphorina citri
TATCTTCATCATAATAGTTAGAATCAGCTGTGAATGTATACTTCTCAAATATAGATCTGCCAGCACTGTCTGGTACAGTAATGTTCTCCTCTTCTCTCAAGTATTTCTTGTAGTGATAGATCCTAGCCTCACTATCCATACTGTTTGGCCAGGTCAGAGCTACTTTCCTTGTTGTTGTGGAAAACTTCGGATTCATCCATTTCTTGAAGTGGTACAATCCTTTGAGTGCAGGCGTTATCAGGTAGTTCTTCACATCTTTGAACATCTTTTCTTGGAACTCGTACTCTACATCGTCAATTCTGTTCTGTACAATTTCAAGTGGATCAATCAAGTTTCGTCTCAAAGTAACAGGTCCGGCGTAAGAATTATATTCTGAGCTCAATGTTTTTGCCCATCCTTGCATGGATTTCTCACATTTGTCAGCATATTCCCAATCGATATCACTCTTCTGATTGTAGTGAGCTTCGACCTCGGCTGAGAAGTTGTGTGGAAGTAGACTACTCATCTTGAGTGAGTACAAGGCTCGGTTATAATCCACTGGGAAACCATTATCATGTGTGACATAAGATTGATTTGGATCATATGACCACCATTGGTAGTACGGAGTTGTTCTGTTAGGATGAGCCATAATGCTATCATACATCGTCTCAAACTCATGATAATCCGATGAAATGGATTTGTCTTCACTGTGTGGATTATTTACATAATAATCATAATTCTCCTTGTCATAATGTGCAGAGTCACCTGACAACAAAGTCATAAGATTACACTAAAATATTGTTAGCAATGGCCATGAAGTCAAAACGAGGTTTACCAGCTAGAGTTAAAGCGCCTGACAGAAAGAAATGCTCTCAAAGACCTAGATGTAATTAGGTGTACCAAAATACAAAAAAAAA
>NW_007426433.1:7455-10718 GCF_000475195.1 Diaphorina citri
CATTTATGCCTGATTCTCATTTCTTGGTTGAAACGACAACAACAACAACAACACGCCGAAATCGAAACCGGCTTACCGGTACGTCCTTATTTCTTTCAACAGAAAAAACATAAGAGCATATTGCTGCTTCGCTGCGCCACTACCAGAGACCGATATTCGGTAGACAATTAACCCGAGTGACAGGCTTGGCGTCGTGATCAGCACTCCTGACATGAACCAGAAATTTCGTCTACCCGTTCTGACACTCCTTGACCGGGCGGAACTGATCTGACCAATCCCAACGACAGAGGGGCAAATACCAGGTTGCCGTCTCCATCAGCAGCAAGACCACCATTGCCACGGGACCATCGCCTCTTCGGCAGACGGTCGGTAACCCATTACAAGACCCATCCCGTATGCTGGAAGTTTCGCGCGATCCAGGCCTAAGGATAAGGCAAGCTCACGCTTGAATATTGGATTTTGTCCAATTCCAAGCAAAGCCTGCACGACCGAATCAAAGATAGGATGGAAGGAGAAAGCAAAGCCCGCTATTCAGTCACAATGTCAAGGGAGATACTAGGACGATTTCTTCACAGATAACGAAAACGATTAAGTGCGGTTGGACAAAAGACTCGGTTGGCAGACCACTATCAAAGGAACCAAAGACAAGTAGAGGTCATCGGGGTTGTATAAGTTACCGGAGCTTATCCTCGAGAGTCCCACGGCTACCTTTGATACGCTAATAACACCAGGTTGGAATCGGACTTTCTTTTCCTCCCTCCTCACCTTTTAACTTCTAGAAAGTAGGCAAAATTTAAAATTGTTAGAATATAAGTCATAAAGTATTTACCGGAAGACAGAAGAAGAAGAAGAAGATAGAAAAGAGGCGAGGAGAAGAAGTGTTGGAGGAGAGTAGAAAAAGAGAAGAAAGGAAAAAAGGAGGGGTCATTTCTGTGGGAATTTTGGGCAGCTTTAGTTTAGATTCATGTTTCAGTTTATCTATCTGTAAGAAGATGGAATGATACAGGTATTACATAGCTGACCACAACATCTGAGTTAGATATACTGGTAACTACATGGGCTCCATAAACAAATCGTTACGAGAGTAGGAAAGCAGGTCTAATCAACGCTTACACCGCCTGCACAGAGGCATATGAGCCATCCGTGTGACGCCCATGGTCTCCAAGGTTAGGAACCTTACAGAGTGACACAAGTTTGTTGCAACGAATTGAAGTCCACAGACACCTTTGCGTGAAAACGGGCGACCGATAGTCGAAAACCCGGCGCCTGTGTGCTTGTTGGTATCTTGCTTAATCCACGGGATTGGTGATAGATGACTCCACTAGTAAGACAGCAATAAACCTATAACCTTCCTCTCGCTCCTATAACAGGTTCCCACAAATTTGGGTTCTCGCAATTGCGAACCAGCACTCAAGTAGGCAAAAAAAGGCTATACATTTTCGACACTTCGATTCCTTTTTGCTTTTTGTTGAACTTTGTTTATTATTGTTTCCTTTTCTCTCCAGAGATCAATTCGTTCTTCGGGAAGATGGCTATGGCCAAGTGGTGGGCAGAATCAAGGATATGATCATCAGGGGCGGAGAAAACATTTACCCTAAAGAGATAGAGGAATTCATTCAGACCCACCCTAATGTTTTGGAAGCTTATGTGAGTATCTTGAGCTTTTAGTTTATTAATATTCAAATTAAATTAATTTCATTAATTCAAATTAAAGCAGCGTCCAACGAAGTCATGATCGCCAGAATTACTTTATTATTAACAGTAGGTTCAGGTTACCTCCAAAGTAGGTAGTCCAAATCCAAATACAGGTTTGAAGCAGCAAACGTTTAGAGAACAAATTTGTATGAACGCCTGAAAACTTGAAAGTGTATGCAATGTGCTCAGCATTACCCATCTCATTTCCAGGCTTATGGAGTTCCTGATGAACGCATGGGAGAGGAAGTAGGAATCAGCATAAAACTAAAAGAAAATGCCAAACTAAATGCCGATGATATCAGGACATTCTGCAAAGGAAAAGTAAGTAAATTTTGACCAAATGTAGAGAAATTTTGAGTTGAGTTTAATCCACCCCATAGCTTTCGATGAACCTCTACAAAAAGTTCGTCCTCTGATTGTTAACTCTGAAATTCCTAAACGATTGATAAGAATAAAATACATTATTGACTAAAATATTGCTCAATAATCCGTTTTATTAGTAAAGCATAATTGTATGCTTAATGAAAACTTATTCAACTCTTTGGACAAATGCGTGTTGTAAGATTGAGACCAAGATTCCCCAATGAAACCTAGGACTTTAAAGGAATAAAACCCTCTCTAAGTGAAGAGTGTTCTAATATGGGTTTTGCGTATAGAAAGGAAGATCTCCTGTATCTTCATCATAATAGTTAGAATCAGCTGTGAATGTATACTTCTCAAATATAGATCTGCCAGCACTGTCTGGTACAGTAATGTTCTCCTCTTCTCTCAAGTATTTCTTGTAGTGATAGATCCTAGCCTCACTATCCATACTGTTTGGCCAGGTCAGAGCTACTTTCCTTGTTGTTGTGGAAAACTTCGGATTCATCCATTTCTTGAAGTGGTACAATCCTTTGAGTGCAGGCGTTATCAGGTAGTTCTTCACATCTTTGAACATCTTTTCTTGGAACTCGTACTCTACATCGTCAATTCTGTTCTGTACAATTTCAAGTGGATCAATCAAGTTTCGTCTCAAAGTAACAGGTCCGGCGTAAGAATTATATTCTGAGCTCAATGTTTTTGCCCATCCTTGCATGGATTTCTCACATTTGTCAGCATATTCCCAATCGATATCACTCTTCTGATTGTAGTGAGCTTCGACCTCGGCTGAGAAGTTGTGTGGAAGTAGACTACTCATCTTGAGTGAGTACAAGGCTCGGTTATAATCCACTGGGAAACCATTATCATGTGTGACATAAGATTGATTTGGATCATATGACCACCATTGGTAGTACGGAGTTGTTCTGTTAGGATGAGCCATAATGCTATCATACATCGTCTCAAACTCATGATAATCCGATGAAATGGATTTGTCTTCACTGTGTGGATTATTTACATAATAATCATAATTCTCCTTGTCATAATGTGCAGAGTCACCTGACAACAAAGTCATAAGATTACACTAAAATATTGTTAGCAATGGCCATGAAGTCAAAACGAGGTTTACCAGCTAGAGTTAAAGCGCCTGACAGAAAGAAATGCTCTCAAAGACCTAGATGTAATTAGGTGTACCAAAATACAAAAAAAAA
>NW_007426433.1:18714-20543 GCF_000475195.1 Diaphorina citri
ATTTTCGACACTTCGATTCCTTTTTGCTTTTTGTTGAACTTTGTTTATTATTGTTTCCTTTTCTCTCCAGAGATCAATTCGTTCTTCGGGAAGATGGCTATGGCCAAGTGGTGGGCAGAATCAAGGATATGATCATCAGGGGCGGAGAAAACATTTACCCTAAAGAGATAGAGGAATTCATTCAGACCCACCCTAATGTTTTGGAAGCTTATGTGAGTATCTTGAGCTTTTAGTTTATTAATATTCAAATTAAATTAATTTCATTAATTCAAATTAAAGCAGCGTCCAACGAAGTCATGATCGCCAGAATTACTTTATTATTAACAGTAGGTTCAGGTTACCTCCAAAGTAGGTAGTCCAAATCCAAATACAGGTTTGAAGCAGCAAACGTTTAGAGAACAAATTTGTATGAACGCCTGAAAACTTGAAAGTGTATGCAATGTGCTCAGCATTACCCATCTCATTTCCAGGCTTATGGAGTTCCTGATGAACGCATGGGAGAGGAAGTAGGAATCAGCATAAAACTAAAAGAAAATGCCAAACTAAATGCCGATGATATCAGGACATTCTGCAAAGGAAAAGTAAGTAAATTTTGACCAAATGTAGAGAAATTTTGAGTTGAGTTTAATCCACCCCATAGCTTTCGATGAACCTCTACAAAAAGTTCGTCCTCTGATTGTTAACTCTGAAATTCCTAAACGATTGATAAGAATAAAATACATTATTGACTAAAATATTGCTCAATAATCCGTTTTATTAGTAAAGCATAATTGTATGCTTAATGAAAACTTATTCAACTCTTTGGACAAATGCGTGTTGTAAGATTGAGACCAAGATTCCCCAATGAAACCTAGGACTTTAAAGGAATAAAACCCTCTCTAAGTGAAGAGTGTTCTAATATGGGTTTTGCGTATAGAAAGGAAGATCTCCTGTATCTTCATCATAATAGTTAGAATCAGCTGTGAATGTATACTTCTCAAATATAGATCTGCCAGCACTGTCTGGTACAGTAATGTTCTCCTCTTCTCTCAAGTATTTCTTGTAGTGATAGATCCTAGCCTCACTATCCATACTGTTTGGCCAGGTCAGAGCTACTTTCCTTGTTGTTGTGGAAAACTTCGGATTCATCCATTTCTTGAAGTGGTACAATCCTTTGAGTGCAGGCGTTATCAGGTAGTTCTTCACATCTTTGAACATCTTTTCTTGGAACTCGTACTCTACATCGTCAATTCTGTTCTGTACAATTTCAAGTGGATCAATCAAGTTTCGTCTCAAAGTAACAGGTCCGGCGTAAGAATTATATTCTGAGCTCAATGTTTTTGCCCATCCTTGCATGGATTTCTCACATTTGTCAGCATATTCCCAATCGATATCACTCTTCTGATTGTAGTGAGCTTCGACCTCGGCTGAGAAGTTGTGTGGAAGTAGACTACTCATCTTGAGTGAGTACAAGGCTCGGTTATAATCCACTGGGAAACCATTATCATGTGTGACATAAGATTGATTTGGATCATATGACCACCATTGGTAGTACGGAGTTGTTCTGTTAGGATGAGCCATAATGCTATCATACATCGTCTCAAACTCATGATAATCCGATGAAATGGATTTGTCTTCACTGTGTGGATTATTTACATAATAATCATAATTCTCCTTGTCATAATGTGCAGAGTCACCTGACAACAAAGTCATAAGATTACACTAAAATATTGTTAGCAATGGCCATGAAGTCAAAACGAGGTTTACCAGCTAGAGTTAAAGCGCCTGACAGAAAGAAATGCTCTCAAAGACCTAGATGTAATTAGGTGTACCAAAATACAAAAAAAAAA
>NW_007426434.1:0-493 GCF_000475195.1 Diaphorina citri
GGCCAAAACACTCACATTTGTAAAGCAAGTACGCAAGACTCCCGCTACAGTAGTGCGCTCGGAAGCAAACTTGGAATATGATGTGCTAAAGTGCGGTTATCCGTACACACATTCTAAATGGGGCGAACTAATTTAATAGATCCAAGTCTAAATGCTTCTTCTACAAGCTTGTTACAAAATGTACTAGTCTAATTCGCCAGCTATGAGCGATGAGTAGAAACAATGGGAAATGGGATTCCTCATGCTGAAAGTGAAACATTCCATGCTAAGGATATGGGAATCTCACGCGAGGTCAGAGCTACTAGTGTAATAAGTGCACTTAATGATGACATAGGAAACCTATGTACAGATGATAGTGATAATAGTCCAGGTAATGATGCCATAGAGAACAAAGTCCCAGGTGATATTTTAAAGCTCACAGCGTTTCCTAATATGCGATTAATATGAGATCCTTCTTGCTATTTAAGAGCCTTTACTCGTTCACTTGCATATA
>NW_007426435.1:0-493 GCF_000475195.1 Diaphorina citri
CACGATCACACATTCAAACGAATAACTTTCTCGCATTCCAACTTGCAATAGGTTTTCAAAGGCCTTTTTTAAAAGTAGGAATCTAAAAATAAAAAGCCTATAAATCCAGCTTTTATGACTTGAATGGTAGGAAGGAAGGTTTGTGCACAAAGGCTGAAGGCATTTTTATTACAAGAGCAAGTCTATGAAAGAAAAAAAAAAACTTTACTTTCGTTTTAATAGTAGCGCGTACGTTTTGTCGACTACAAGATTTAGCGTAAAAAAAGACAAAGGTCGTTAAAATCAAATAGGAGAGAAACTTTCATGAAATAAATGCTGATTGTATTGAAGGTTTCGTAAATACTTCCAGACATGGATGAACCTAATTTTTCTGCAAATGGATCCCATTGATAAAGTGGATCTGTGGACCTAAAGGGTTTCTCTGATGGTCTGTTGTAAAGTTTCTCTGGTGGTCTGTTGTAAAGTTTCTCTGGTGGTCTGTTGTAAAGTTTCT
>NW_007426436.1:0-493 GCF_000475195.1 Diaphorina citri
GATACCAGCCTGAATTTCCCTTGCTATAATAAAGAAATAACAAAGGTTGAGTGCAAAGGAGATCCACATGAAGATATTTTCGTGGGAAAAATGAGGGACCACAACTTTTTCCTAGTTTATCAAAGTCTTCTGCTTACACCAGTCCTGTTTATACAAGTTCGACTGTACCTAGGTATCTACTGAATTTACATACCAAGTTACCGACTGATCAAGTTAATAATTGCTGGTAATGGTTATGAATACACTGCATGACTACCTTCTTACCTACCTTCTTACCCGTCAGGTATATTCACACACCTACTTACTAGCTTGTATGTAGAAGAGTAATACTATGGAGAACCTGATCCATGGCGATATGGGTAAGGTAACTAAGGTATCACTGTTTAATATGGTGAATCCTAATGACTTTATTTGATTAAGGGCCGGTTTCTAACATCCTCGGTTGACTCGCGAGTTTGAAAACCAATGGTTCACCCAAACTCCGGAGTTGACC
>NW_007426437.1:0-493 GCF_000475195.1 Diaphorina citri
AAAATAACAAAGTGCTGTGAAGCTGTAGAAGAACAGAAAAATAATACATAGATAAAAGTTCAAGTAGGTAGGTAAGTACTTTCGTTTTAAATATCACAAGTTCACTGGAATAGATGAAGAACAGTGAGGAAGAGTAAGGGGAGATTAAAGACAAGGCAAGGCAGAATAGAGCAATAGAAAACGGATTGGTTGACAGGAAGGATGAGAAAAGTTGAAAACTACCAGAAAATACTAATAAAAAAATGGATAATGGAAAGAAAACGAAAGAATTCAGAATCAAAGATTCCAAGACTTGAAGAGGCTGCGTGTGTTTAATTTCATGACCAACATGCATCCAGATTTCAGAACCAAACGAGGAAACTATGGAGCATGACAGACAACACACATACATAAATTAAATGCATGCCAGAAAACTACATGCGTGTGATATGGACCATGAAGAAATGTAAATAAGATTTCAATAACCACGCCAAATTAAACGTGAGGACTATTA
>NW_007426438.1:0-493 GCF_000475195.1 Diaphorina citri
AACGGTATGTTGCACATTGCCTACACACGGGAATTGTTAGGCGTTCACACAAAATTTCCCCTCGTTACGTATACGTACATACTTTTACTACATAGTTAATAGTAGATACCTTTTCTCTGGAATCTGAACTTTTCTTCATTTATTTGCGTAGTGGTTTTATGACGAAATACCGTTTGTTAGCAAATACCATATTCTTCCCGTATAAATAGGTACTTTTACTACATAGTTAATAGTAGATACCTTTTCTCTGGCATCTGAACTTTTCTTCATTTATTTGCGTAGTGGTTTTATGACGAAATACCGTTTGTTAGCAAATACCATATTCTTCCCGTATAAATAGTAGAAAACTTGTTAGATAATATGGCCTTTCTTCCCCACAGGTCCTGAGGATATCGAAGATTTTGGAGCTGTTCCTAATGTGAACTTTCACAAGGAGATGAAACCTTACGCTGATAAACTTCCCTACAAGAAATCCAACGCGAAATATCCCCCG
>NW_007426439.1:0-493 GCF_000475195.1 Diaphorina citri
ATGAACACGAGATGGGAACAAAGACAAAAAAAGACATAAAACTTACGGTATCACCAGGGGCTTTTTTTACAAGAGAAAATTATACTTATCGGATTGAATTTGAGCTTAAAGAGAAGAGATATATGAGACAAAACGAATCGGGATTGACAGTTTTGAGAGGCACGAGGTTTCTTTGCACAAAGGGTCGAGACGAGAAGATTCGAGAACACGAGATTACGACACGGAAAAACGGAAAGTTCGAGACGAAAAAAAAACACTAAAAGTTCGATTTTGAGCAAAAGTCACAAAAAGAAAGCAAAAAGGCACAAAAGAAAAGAAATAGCCGGCCTGAAGTGACCACTTAATGTTCGGTAGCTCAAGAGTTTGAATTTAGAAAAGAAATGTTAGCGAGTAAAATAATTGACATAAAGAATAGCCGGCCTGAAGTGACCACTTAATGTTCGGTAGCTCAAGAGTTAGAATTTAGAATAGAAATGTTAACGAGTAAAATTGA
>NW_007426440.1:0-493 GCF_000475195.1 Diaphorina citri
CCCCTGCCGTTAGCCAGCCCCGCCTGATAAGTGACGCAGAAGGAAGAAGACGCCATACATCAGCGTCATTGTAAGAGCAAACAACATATTGATATCCGCCCTTATATTTTCACATAATTTTTTACAAGTGATAAACAGTTTAATTATCTTAGTACAACACACTGATGTTCGTCCAAATTACATGGCAGATGTAACTGGTAACTGGTGAAGAGATTGTGAGAGAGAAATGACACCTTCCTGCTCAACATTAGGTTGTCTCACGGACAAAAGATACCAAGAGAATTTGACCAGAAGATATTGAGAGGGGTATAAGAAGGGAGAATGCTTATTTAAGATAGAAGATTATTTTAAACAAACCAAAAATTAGAATCAAAATCGTCACTTGACAAACAGATGATCATTCTGAATCTGCTGAAATGGATATGGTCCACACACGTTATTCATAAATGAAATGCAATAACACGATTTACACGATTCAATTTCGGGGCAATGG
>NW_007426441.1:0-493 GCF_000475195.1 Diaphorina citri
TTGTAAGTGATCCCTTAAGTCTATTGTCTTCGAGAACAATAGCATGGTCACCTTTTGGCCTTATAGCTGTGGGATGATTAGAGAAATTCAACCATTCTTGGCGAGAAATTTGATGGGTGAAACAAAATATTTCTTTGAGGTCGAAAGATAATTTTAGGTCAGTGTCACCAGCCTAGTTGTTAGCCTGGTAGTGCGTCTCCTTTGTAAGTGCTAGGTCGTGGGTTTGATTCCTGTACGGGGCGGATTTTTATCCTGAACGGATAAAGTTCGTTCTACGAACGGCTGGCTTTCTCCTATTCTGTCTTTCAATTTCGGAGCGTTAAGTCCACAAGTAATTTGTAGTCGTATTTCGATTGCAAATATTTTATCTTTTCAATTTCTGGTGTTCTCCTGTTGACCCACTTTTCTTCTTCTTCTTCTTTTGGGGGTGAACTAACCTTTGTAATTTTTGTTTTGTTAAAAATAAAGTTATTTTCGTTCAAGTTCTTCTTCT
>NW_007426442.1:0-493 GCF_000475195.1 Diaphorina citri
AAGTTGGTATTAGCTTTGAGAGTTTTCCAGTAGATGTCATCAAAGAAGAAAATGAAGAAGACGATAGAAAACGAAAAAGGAGCAGCAGCAGAAAAGGAAGTCCTCAGGAAAAGGACAAGAGAAAGAAGAGATTAGAATAAGGTACATACGTAGTTATGGTTATTAGTTGATAAAATTGGGGAAGTAGGTATATCCACGTATTTATTGGTGGATGTATCAAAATAACTGACTTTTCCTCAGCAATATCAGGAGAAGTGAAAAGGTTAAAGAAAATGCTTAAAAATAAATAAATGAGCTTAAAAATAAATAAAACGTGCTTTTTCTCTCAAAAGCCAACAAGTTCAGGGGAGCCCAGTTATTTCGGGTAACCCCTATTGTAAAATTTGATATGGGGATTTTTCCTTTTTTTCAGTCAAATTTGAATGGATATTGTTTTGGCGACTTTCCCTTATTATTCGGATAATTTTATTGCGGTTAAATTTGTCACCAACTC
>NW_007426443.1:0-493 GCF_000475195.1 Diaphorina citri
TTTATAGACCTAAGTAAGTAGGTACCTAAGTTCATAGATATTGTACATAGAAAAAGTGTATGTTTTCACACATGACTCACATGAGTCCAACAAACTTCAAATTCAATCACATAGAAAGAGGGAGAACAAAAGAGAGAAAATAACAATGAACTTATTGGTGGACCATTTTATCAATCTTCTCCCTAGTTTGAAATTTGGCTGTGTTCCAGCCTGATGACATGATCCTAATGTCACATCACATACCATTATTATTATCATTACACATTAGCTACAACATTGGGTGTTCTTTTATAATAATAACAATAGACTTTTGAGTGAAAGTTCTGAGGTTGCATTTTCAAATAAGGACAAGTTACTCTCAAATAGATTGTACTTTACAAATTGGCAAAGTTGCTAGTGTGCAGATCAAGCCTACCTAGTGTGCAGATCAAGCCTGCAAAGCAGTTACAAAGTTATTTGACTTGTTTTACAAGGCTGAATGTTGGTTGTATTG
>NW_007426444.1:0-493 GCF_000475195.1 Diaphorina citri
TTCATATGAACTTACCTCGAACAGCTCCTGATCAAATTCGTCGAAGGGAAGTCCGGAATTTTTGTTGATTATTGTGGCCACCCCTGAAATCAGATTCACCCAAACGGCTAAAATGAAACCTCAAGTAACATTCGCATGATTAAATCAGAGCAATCCACAACCAATTAGGCATTGCAATAATAAATTATTATTACAGTCATGGCATAAAACAAAGCATAATTTTGCTGGATTTCTTGAAGGTGCCTTATTCTTCTGAGGAAAGCAATGGAATCATTTTACTACATGTTTATTCGGAAACAGGAAAATTCGGTCAGACATTTCAACCGAATCCGCGGTTTAATACACAAAAAGCCCACTCCAAGGTTTAGGGGTAAGGGTAAACAGCCCTAAAGGATGGGTTAATTTTCTGGACTAAAGCCCTTCCACTTACCGGTAACTTTGTAGAGTTTATTCCGGATGGGCATTGCCAGAATAGACTTGACCTTCCCGCCAC
>NW_007426445.1:0-493 GCF_000475195.1 Diaphorina citri
ACTACATACAGGAGGAGAACTTTTTGCTGATTTTTTACGACGCAATGAATCAGCCTTGTCATTTGAAGAACGTAAAACTGCGGCTTTTGCTTTCAAAGATTTCTCAGAAGAGAATAACATTTTCTTGAAATTGTGAATCCCTGTTTTAAAAAATTATGGTAAACTTTAACCACACAAAGTTTCCGAGATTAAATACTTCTTTCATTTTCTTTTCTGAAGAAAGGAAATACTTCTTAGAAGCATTACCCCTCTGAATCGTTAGATCTATGTTCTAAAGTCGGAATCTGAACCAAAGAATTCGTTCTATCCTAAACAGATAAGGATCGTTCTCAGAACTTCCTATCTTGTCCTCCGAACGAAAATATTCGAATATATAGCGTATACGCGATACTATACGATATGTACCAAAGAAACTAATGCCAACGATCGCCACGCAGTCCCTAGACTGGAACACTTGATATTAGGGACGTTCAAGGTCCCTAATATCCGCTAA
>NW_007426446.1:0-493 GCF_000475195.1 Diaphorina citri
CTACATAAGACGCATGTGGTCTGTGTCGTAGCATGCCCATCCCGTATTTGACCAAACATAACGGCGGTCTTCATCAAACAAAGTGGAACCCAATATGCGACTATTTTCCGCCTGCTAAGAAGGTCATCTCGATGCGATCACAAGCGTACGATAAATCTTATCGTTCTTATCTCTCGGTCAAAGTCGCTATCTTCAATAGAATTGCTGTACCAAGATGGTTGTTTAGAGATAAGAAATGCATTTTTTTCCGTCAGCCAAAATGAGTCCTTAAATAAAAGTTCAATGAGGTGCATTCCTCTGACGGCTGATTTCAAAAATGTTTATGAGTTGATCAGTCAGTCGGTGCTTTTAGTTATCAGTTTTAATTTTTAATCTATCAAGTTTACATTTATTATTATTACAAATGAAACAACTGCTACATAAGACGCATGTGGTCTGTGTCGTAGCATGCCCATCCCGTATTTGACCAAACATAACGGCGGTCTTCATCAAA
>NW_007426447.1:0-493 GCF_000475195.1 Diaphorina citri
AAAGCGGAATCCGATATTATTATACTGAAATGAATTTAAAAAGTACAACAATCTTGTTCTACTGACCCAGTTAAAATTGTAGATATAGGGATATATGTTTAATTGACCGTCTAGGTATGACTTGAATATTCACATACCTACTGACGTACATAGATGTTTCAAAATTCCAATTTCAAAATCCATTTCGGAAAGAATAATGTGGGTTACACGGAAATGTGAACCCTTTTGTTAGGAAAAAGCTGTCAGAGCTTTCAAAGCAGGGTGTAAATTTGCGGAATGCATTTGAGCTTGTCTTGCATAAGATCATACTCAGGTTTCCTGAAGTCTCTTATGCTTCCTAAAGCTTCAGCTACATCAGGGTTTCAGCTACATCAGGGTTTCAGCTACATCAGGGTTTGCTTACGATATATGACTAAGCAAGCACATTTCCTTCATATTATCACTTTGAATTTGAAAACTTACAGTGCGACAGAGTTGTTGGAGGTGAATCATG
>NW_007426448.1:0-493 GCF_000475195.1 Diaphorina citri
ACTTGATTAATAGTATTGATAGCGATCAGATAAATGATGTCAATGCCAAGTACCTTTCAATTGCTGATGTACCCAAAATCACTAAAAATAAGCAAAACATGTTTATATATCAAATGAACATAAGAAGCCTCAGCAATTTAGACCAATTTTTAATATATGGAGAAAAATTCATACGGGAGATACAAATTTTAATTCTTACTGAAACTTGGAGCAGTGGTAAGAAAAAAATTACTCACTCAATCCCAGGATTTAGTGGGCATTACACAGAGAACTTTATAAACCAGAATAGTGGTGTAGCAGTTTTTGTAAGGAGTGATGTAAACATAGCTGAAATTAAAGAATTGGAATTCTCCTTTGCAAATTGTTTACAACTAGAGATTGGTTACAGTAATAAAAAATTAATAGTACTAGCAATCTATAGATCACCGCAAGGTAACAGGGAGGCTGAATTTACACAGGAACTGAATGCCCATCTCAGGCACTTAGGCAGCAA
>NW_007426449.1:0-493 GCF_000475195.1 Diaphorina citri
AAAAGGATAAAAGTGGTGCCGAAGTCGAAGAAAAGGATAAAAGTGGTGCCGAAGTCGAAGAAAAGGATAAAAGTGGTGTCGAAATCGAAGAAAAGGATAAAAGTGGTGCCGAAATCGAAGAAAAGGATAAAAGTGATGCCGAAGTCGAAGAAAAGGATTTCAGTCAAAGGGAAGACGTGAATGTTAATTTCAGTCAAAGCGAAGATGTGAATGTTAATTTCAGTCAAAGCGAAGATGTGTCGAAGAAAAGGATAAAAGTGGTGCCGAAATCGAAGAAAAGGATAAAAGTCAAAGGGAAGATGTGAATGTTAATTTCAGTCAAAGGGAAGACGTGAATGTTAATTTCAGTCAAAGCGAAGATGGGAATGTTAACTTCAGTCAAAGCGGCGACGTGAATGTTAACTTCAGTCAAAGTGTGAATGTTACTTCGTCCTCCGTCAGACAAGACGACCGATTGGTGCGAAATAAACGAACATCGTTTGATTTCGAACCG
>NW_007426450.1:0-493 GCF_000475195.1 Diaphorina citri
CATACAACACGTGTAGCAGCATACATTACTGAACGAACAACTCAGCTCCCATAGCATAGTGGTCACTGCACTTGTCTCGCACGCAGGAGACCCGGGTTCGATTCCCGACAGGGTCAAAAAATTTGTATCATACAAATGATTGATTCTGTGATTGGCTGTAGCGGGGCACACTCAGTCTTGTGAGGAAAATGAGTAGCTATGTATTATGTAATATAAATGTGCATAGTGACCGGTGCCAGCATGGTAGGTAAACAGTAGGTAAACATTTGTGTAAGGAATAATGAGATATTGGGAAAAATCCTACAAATGCTGAAGGTAGCACCAAAGGTGTGATATAATAACACAAAGAAACGGCATTTATTTATTTATTACTGAACGAACAATGTGAGTTCGAAGTTTTTCGACCTAATCGGGTACTCGTGCGCCCAGTTCGGACCGTTTTTCTGTGTTGTACACAGAACCACTATAGTTTTAGTTACGAGTGTTATAGCGA
>NW_007426451.1:0-493 GCF_000475195.1 Diaphorina citri
TCGTTCTCTTAATCTCATTTCATATCCTCCGCTTCTCTCTTTCCTTCAGAAATTCTCGATTTATCTCCACGTCTCTGTTTCTCTTTACTTTATTAATACTCTTTATAATCATTTTTATCAATAATTGCGTTTTCTTCTTCTTCGTCGTTTTCGAAAAATGAAATTTCTCCCCTCCTTCTCGTCCTCTCATAACGTTGAGGGGAGGGAGAGAAAAAGAAAGAGAGAGGGGAGGGGAAGGGAGAGAAAGAGAGAGAGAGGGTGAGATTGTTCATCTCATGTAGAGATGGAAAGATAAAATTATGAAAGCTCAAGAGAAAAATGTACAAAGAGAGGGAGGGAGGGAGAAGGAAATAGAAGGATAAAGAAAGAGCTAGGAAGAGAACGAACGAGCTGAATAGATCAGTTGCGCTTACTTGTGGGTGATGTTTCAAAGTCATAGAGCAGGAAAAATGAGGACCAACGGAATTTTTCTTTTTCTTCTACGACTTCTAGA
>NW_007426452.1:0-493 GCF_000475195.1 Diaphorina citri
TGGTATGAATGCTTCGAACATGGCTGGTGTGGTGATCTGCCAACTTCCAAACCAATATAAAATTTAGTATGTCTGCCTATGTGCATAATGGTAAATGCATATTTGCATATACTCGTAGTATTCCCGCTGAATATCCTATGGTGCGTTATTGTGGTATGTTTGCATGTTTAGGCTGTGATCTGCCTACTTCCAAACCAATATACAATATAGTACCTATATCTGCCAATGTGCATAATGGCAAATGCATAGGATGTATTTTGTGATGGTAAATGCCTACAAGTAACGGTAGTGGCGTCTTCTAAATTGAAGCAGCCTAGTTAGCTTGGAGATTGGCTTGCCTATCTTAATGAATAAAATTAGAGAACCTTTTTAATTTCCAATAGGAACAGCGAGAAGTTATACTATGAAAATAGCCCGAAATTTGACTAAATTGTTGCATTTTGCATACACAGAAACATGTACATGTATGTCTGTCTGTTACGGCGCTGTTACT
>NW_007426453.1:0-493 GCF_000475195.1 Diaphorina citri
GGCGGGAATCGAACCCGCGGCCTAGCGCTTACAAGGCAGACGCACTACCAACTAAGCTAACTAGGCTGGCAATTGAAAGGTTTGGTTTGACCATTATATGGGGAAAGAATATTGGTACACGGGTCGGTTGATAAGTTCGTGGACTCGGACACTTCTTCTTGGTATGAAGCTCAAATGTAGGTGCCTCTGCAAAAGTACAAGTTCGTGGACTCGGACACTTCTTCTTGGAATGAAGCTCAAATGTAGGTGCCTGTGCAAAATTATGTCTTCTTTTGGGAAGGTACACCAAGTTTTTTTACATTCCAAGTATTAGCCTTTGATTTACAGCTATCGATTGATGACGAGTTTGATAGGCTTCTCGTATGTATTCCCGATTCAAAATGGGACATGTCGACACCCCAACAACATTTTTGGTTGTAAGGGCAGATGGTGTTTTAGCCGGAGGAGAAGTGTATGTGTGTGGGGGGGGGGGGGGCAAGGGGGGGGGGAATGA
>NW_007426454.1:0-493 GCF_000475195.1 Diaphorina citri
TTTTCCATACTTTGGTGATTTAGGGCACTGGTGTTCTCGTGTTGACCCAGCACCTAAATGGGAAGTATTGTGTCTCTTATCGCTCATCTGATGAGGGACATACTACGGGATGTACATGCTACGACACAGACCACAAGTGACTACTGTATCAGTTGTTGAGTTGTTCTAAGCTTTCGGGAATGCTCAGAATATTCCCATCATCAGACACCTATGAAAAACCTTGTTTCTTTTTACACCACACTTCTAAGTGTATATTTAACTCTTTCACCCCACCTTCTTCTTTTCCTATCTTTTACATAATCAATTATATCAGTCATTTCCTTCTTCTTCTTCTTCTTCTTCTTCTCCTCCTCCTCCTCCTCCTCCTCCTCCTCTTCTTCTTCTTCTCCTTCTTCTTTTTTCCTCTTCTTCTTCTTCGTCTTCCTCCTCCTCCTCTTCTTCTTCTTCTTTTTCTTCACCTTCTCCTTCTACTCCTCCTCCTCCTCCTCCTCCT
>NW_007426455.1:0-493 GCF_000475195.1 Diaphorina citri
TACATACTTCCCCTGTCCATAAGACAGGCAGGGTACAAATCTACCTATTTCACGGTGCTGTGTTTGAAGGATTTCAATGTTATATTATCCTTTTATCTTTTAACAGGTGACGCTGCTCCACAGCTAGTTGGTAACTAGTAGTCGACTCATGATTTTATTCTTCAACACCTGGCACATAATCATCAATCTTCAAACTTCAAATTGATCCCAAGGTCAAGAACAACCTATACCAACGCTCCGAATCCGGCCCACGAAGCTCAATTGTTCGGACCCGGAAATTTTCATTTCTTTGGTATAGTACAGATTGGTAAAACCGGAAAGATGGGGATTTGTTGATTGTTGAAGTGGATCTGTATTTGAAGTCGATCGACCATTTCCATCGGTATCTACATTCACGTGTTTTGCGATATCAAAATACATACTTCCCCTGTCCATAAGACAGGCAGGGTACAAATCTACCTATTTCACGGTGCTGTGTTTGAAGGATTTCAAT
>NW_007426456.1:0-493 GCF_000475195.1 Diaphorina citri
CAGATATTTCTCAAACCAGATACAAAACACATTTCCACATCAGACTGAAAGGCTTGTGTGTGCATTTTCTCCTCGACTGATTAAATTTCCATTCTCCAAAGACATGAATATGTTTGCAAGGGAGATAGATGTAAGTAAGGCTCCATTGTGATATTTGGATTCTAATTGAACAAGCATTAGAACTTGGGCTTGAGTATCGTTATCAATGATATCTATACAATGTAACTTATGGACATTATCAGAAAATGTACGTTGATACTCTTGTGAAAATGCATGCACAGATGGAATTAGTGCATATTGGTTTATCATCATTGGTGTAGAATTACTTATATAGCTGACGAGTGCAACTGCCATGAAACGAAATGTCTCCTGGTAATTTTACCTAATGCTGTATGTATGTATGTATGTATGTATGTATGTATTAAGGAGCGCGGTAGCGCTCCGCCCCGCCAAGTCAAGAAAGTTTGACCGCGCTACTAGAGATATTATACGC
>NW_007426457.1:0-493 GCF_000475195.1 Diaphorina citri
CCTGGAGACTTTTAACCCTGACAGGTGACAGGTTAATTGAAAACGTAGGAATAAGTCACGTTGTAATCTTCGAAGGAATATAGGGCCATCAAAAAGGATAGGGAAATACGTACGTAATGTGTTTAATCTAAGCTTTTACAAATATCCACCCCGTCACATGGTGCTACTAATTTTTTGTCACTACTTAGATTCGAACCCCAATCGCCCGGATTATGAGCCCAACTGTCATTGAGTTTATGAGCCCAACTGTCATTGAGTTAAATAAAATTTCCTTGCAAATTAATGATAGGTATGATTGATGTGCTGTAGCTGCATTTAGAATTTAGATACCCAACTAGGTATCCGCAAACATTAATTAAACAGAACAAACACAAAAATCAATTAAACCAAGTAGCGCCGGGTTAAGGGTTAAGCCACCTTTAGGCCGGCTGCCCAATTACCCAAATTAATAAATAATTAAACCTCGCCCCCTCCCTCTCACCCAAATCTCCTA
>NW_007426458.1:0-493 GCF_000475195.1 Diaphorina citri
GCCACAGGTCGCTCAAATTTTGCAGACAGCTTCCATAATTAATTATGATCAAAAGTGTCCGCGGGTCGGACCTCGAGAAATGTACGGTACGGGCGCTATTTAACGCCAAATCTTTGAAAAAGCTCAAAAAGAGTTCGCAATGCTCAGGCCTTTAGGTTTTAGCCAAAGTCGCTCAAATTTTGCAAACAGCTTCCATGAAACACTCACCTTATTCCCCAGTACATGAGTAGCTTCGTTTTGCTTGCTCTCTGGTAGCAGGGTACCTCCAAATCTGATCGCAAGTAGTTCAGGAGAAACAACTAAATGAAAAGATAAATCGTCTATAAGAAACGATTTAATTACCTATAAAGAAATCAACATGTGAAACTTACCAATAGAAAAATAAGAGAGAAGGGAGGGATGGGGGGAGAAACAAAGAGAGAGATGCAAGAGAAGGAGGAAGAAAAAACAAAGTTGATTTTATGGGTAAAACTTTATGCCAAGCACATTTTTA
>NW_007426459.1:0-493 GCF_000475195.1 Diaphorina citri
TGGACTCAAAGTAAGTATTCAATATATGTTGTTGTAGCGGTGCCTCCTTTTGTCACAAATCCTCCTCGTCCATGTTCTTACCCAGTAGACCCAGGAATGTAGCTGCCTCCCTTGGATGGGTCCATAGGTCCAAAGGAGTTAGTGGTGTAGGATTGTTGGGGCAGTTGAATATATGCTTCACATCATGTGGTGCTTGACCACAACTTGGGCATCTGTCTTCAATACAGTAGCAAACGTGAAACCAAATAGAGTGCTGGAAGAACAACCACCTGAAATCAACAAAGAAAAACTCTCACTCCCACACCCACAGCATGCACACAGTACCCTCGCACAGCTGAGATCGGGATGGAGTAAGAACCTGATGTATTCAATGTAAGGGAAAGGGTGATATCAAGTGGTAAATATATTTTCGAGCCATTAAGTAAGTAGGTACAAATGATGTACATACTGTTCTTAGTGAAACACTCTATATATATATATAAATAGCTACCAA
>NW_007426460.1:0-493 GCF_000475195.1 Diaphorina citri
TACTACATAGAGGCTAATATCTTACCTGAGGTGCACTACATTATACTACATAGAGGCTAATGTCTTACCTGAGGTGCATTACATTATACTACATAGAGGCTAATGTCTTACCTGAGGTGCACTACATTATACTACATAGAGGCTAATATCTTACCTGAGGTGCACTAAATTATACTACATAGAGGCTAATGTCTTACCTGAGGTGCACTACACAGAGTGGACGCTACCCATGCTGAAGCTAACATCAGCTTCCCCCTCCTATCTACTTGAGAGAGACTTAACGGCTTCAAAACTGCCAGGTATCTGTGAAGAGACGAACAGTAAAATGTCATGAAATATGGACATCCACAGCTAGGTAGGTACTTGGAGAAATTTAAGGCTGAACCTGAAAATGTTATTTGACAAAGTATCCCGTCTGCCAGCCCAGTTAGCTTAGTTGGTAGTGCGTCTGCCTTGTAAGCGCTAGGCCGCGGGTTCGATTCCCGCCCGGGGC
>NW_007426461.1:0-493 GCF_000475195.1 Diaphorina citri
GGGTTTTTTTTTTTTTTTTTTTTTTTTTTTAGTTCTGATGCTATCATATCAGAGGACTTAGCTCTTTGTTTTATGTTTATGACACTCAAAAGTGTCTCTATCATTATTTATTATACAGTCTAGACTAGACATTCCATCTCTCTATTTTCTCTTGAGTAAACACATACTCTTAATTCTTCAATAACTTTTATAAGTTCTTGTATTAAAATATCTATTTTCATTATTTATAATAATATTTTCAGTATTTTCCAACTTTTTTCCTCTGCTATTTTTCATTCTCACTGTCTACATTTTTCTTCCTTGTGTGATCTTTCTTATTCTTGTCCTCCTTTTCTTTATCTTTGCCTTTTTTTTCCCTTCTTCCTCTTTATATTCATCTTCTTCGTCGTCGATGTATTCTTCTTCTTCCTCCTCCTCCTCTTCTTCTTCTTTTTTTCTTCTATTATTTTTTTCATCCTTTTCCTTGAATTTCTTTTTCTTTCTTATTTTTCTA
>NW_007426462.1:0-493 GCF_000475195.1 Diaphorina citri
TGGGTATTCTATTATTGTAACTTTTACAATATCTCTAACCGTTTGGTCAGTATAGCTGAAAACCGCCAAAAAGCGGTCAAAAACCGCCAAAAAGCGGCCGAAATGCCGGCAATCGTTGCACCGACCCTAATCAAATTTAGTGTCGCATCCTTGTCAGATTTGTGGACTACATACAAAATTTCAAGTCTCTAGCTCATACCGTTCCCGAGATATAATTAACGAGATATTTCTCACGATTTTTAATGATTTTACTTATACATAATGGAAGGATTCTAGTGAAGGACCTCTTCCACCCAAATTGGAGCTTTTTCTGCAACCACAGTTGACGTTTCGACCCGACTCTCAACTCACCTCAATTGGCAACAGCTCGTCGTTCTCGTCGAGGCACTTGTAGAATTTCCCGCCGAAAAACTGTACGCCCATGATGGAGAATATCAGCCAGAATACCAGACAGACCAGAAGGACGTTGAAAATGGACGGGATGGCGTACATG
>NW_007426463.1:0-493 GCF_000475195.1 Diaphorina citri
TGTTTAGACTGCTGGGGTAAAGGGACTTTTTAGTCTCATTCGAGCAGGATAAACAAGGTATATTCTATTCTATTCTAATATTTATTTATTTAACAAAAGTTAGAAAAAAAAATCACCAACTTTTCTTTTTGATTGTGTTTTTATCATTATTTTTTCTACTGTTTTTTACTCTCCAAAGTATCCTGTGTAGTCGAAGGTGTGTGGTGTGATATAGCGGGTACTGTAACCGCAGAGGTGTTCCGAGAACGAACCTTATCTGTTTAGGATAAATGGTTTGGAACCCGCGGTCTAGCGCTTACAAGACGAATGTCCAAGCTAACCAGGCTGGCTCCAAGCGCCTATTCCTATTCCTATTCTATTCATTTCTATTCTATTCTATCGAATCCTATTCTCTTCCATTCCACCTTATTCTATGCTACTAGCTGAATTCCGTCGCTTCGCTCCGGAATCCCGCTAGTTCATCCCGAGGCATGGCCAAACTTGTAGAAAAGGC
>NW_007426464.1:0-493 GCF_000475195.1 Diaphorina citri
GTGTTTCACCACCATTTTTGTTTCGTAGCAATGAAACAACTGCTACATTAGACGCATGTGGTCTGTGTCGTAGCATGCATATCCCGTAGTATGCCTCTCATCATATGGGCGAGAAGAGACACAATACTTTCTTACCCAGTAGCAAAGACACCAGAAGGGTACTAAGCTCAAAGCAATGGCCGGATTGACCATTGAACACGGTGCTAGGCGATCTAAGCCGAACGGGCAAGTTGGTGGGATGATCCAATGGTTCGTAGACAATATGGTCGGATACAAAACTCGCGCATCCACTCCATAAAGTAGCCTCATTTTATTATTATTGCCTACGTTGGGTTACCGATTATCTTAATCTTCAGCAAAAATTGGCTTTTTAAAAGCACCATCCAGGTTTTTGGAGGGAACCACTTTTTGCCTACCTACTCTTTTAAGTTATAAAATACATTTCTTCGATTGCTGTCTTTCAGTACAGTTCTCCAGCCTAGTTAGTTTGGAC
>NW_007426465.1:0-493 GCF_000475195.1 Diaphorina citri
TTGTCCATTATTTTCTTGATTAAATCTGTGGTTTGGTCTAGGTCTTGGGGGGCCATCATTTTCTAGGTTGAATCTTTGGTATTGTCCATTATTTTCTTGATTAAATCTGTGGTTTGGTCTAGGTCTTGGGGGGCCATCATTTTCTAGGTTGAATCTTTGGTATTGTCCATTATTTTCTTGATGGAATCTGTTGTCTGGTCTAGGTCTTGGAGGGCCATTTGGGCTTGGTCTTGGGGGAGCATCGTTTTCTGGGTTAAATCTCTTGTCTTGTCTTCTTTCTTCTCCATCATTTTCTTGATTAAAACTGTGGTTTGGTCTAGGTCTTGGGGGGCCATCATCTTCTTGATCGAATTTGTGGTTTGGTCTAGGTCTATCTTGGGAGCCATGATTTTCTTCGTAAAATATTTCTTGTCCATCATATTCTTGATTGAATCTGTTTTTAGGTCTTCTGTTTTGTCCTTCATTGTTTTGGACGAAATCGTTTTCTTGTCTT
>NW_007426466.1:0-493 GCF_000475195.1 Diaphorina citri
CCGTTCTCGAGATATTTTGTTTACAGACAGACACACACACGGACCAATGGCTGAAACTTTGGATCTAGGCTCTAGGGAGTCTAGGGACCTCAAAACGTGTTTTGGCACTAAAAACTGACCATCGATATTTTGACCCGATTACATTACTTTCCTTCCTAGTAAAAATGGTGTTTTGGATTATTATTCTGAAATCCAATTTAATATTGTGTAAGAGGCCCTGATAACTTTGGGGGGGCTTAAGCCCCCCAAGCCCCCCCCTATCGCCGCCTATGAGAAAGCACAAAGCAAACAGCTAGAGAGAGAGAAGGGAAAAATCAGACTAGAGAGAAGGGAAAAATCAGATTTCGTATAGTTCTCAACTAAAATCCTCCTCGTCTCGTCTCAACTGTCATTGTTTCTACAGTGTGGACTTGTTGAAAGCCAGCCTAGTTAGCTTAGTTGGTAGTGCGTCTGCCTTGTAAGCGCTAGGCCGCGGGTTCGATTCCCGCCCGGG
>NW_007426467.1:0-493 GCF_000475195.1 Diaphorina citri
AAAAAAAAAAAAAAAAAAAAAAAAAAAAACATTAAAACCCTTATCTTTCTCTCTGTAGGACCCAATGGAAGCCACATATCAACAGATGGGCATCGGAAGTATCTTAGTTATATCAGACTACTATCAGAACATGGTTATAGGTCAGCGTATCAGAGCAAAGAACAGAATCATCGAGCTATATGAAGAGCTGAAAGATTTGTATGATGCGTCCAAGAAATTCAGCTCCTATGCCTCGAATATTGTGCACATACATTCCACAGGACCTGGGGATAGGTAAGTCTTGAGGTTTTAGCTTAGTTATTATAAGAATATCAAATCATGAATCTTTGTGGTAAAGCAGAAAGCTTTTTCACAACTTTGTGGCTATCACAGTATTACAAGTCTTTCATTTACTCAATCAGCATATTTATTATCACTCGTCTCTTCGACTTGTAATGCCGCCACTGGTCGCTACTCGATGAAAGTAGCTACTCAATTGTCCTCACGAGGCTGA
>NW_007426468.1:0-493 GCF_000475195.1 Diaphorina citri
ATCATCTCGGCAAGTTGATATGAACCACATGGCCCCCGACTGCTTTCATCTAAGTCAACGATCACATTCTTTAGGTAAGTTAAAGTTTTTTTAATATTATTATTAGTTGACCCGTCCTTTGTATGGGATCAGCGCGGCGTAAGAGGCATGATTCGGCATGAATTTGAAGCGCCAACATTTTGAATCAGGATGGAATAGGACAAATTTAAGTAACCTAAGATAAAATCAGCCGCGGGTTGGAATCGAACCTGCGACCTAGCATTTCCAAGGCAGACGCGTTACCAACCAAGCTAACTAGGCTGGCAATCAGTCTGAAATTATCCTCAAAACCGGCTTGATCAACTGTTGCTGCTGAAAAAGCTGTCCTTTTAGTGACCCAAGTTATGACCCTAAGCGATGGTCTTCGGACTCTTGCAGTATAAACAGGATATATTCTATTTACTTGATTTACTTCCAAATAAATATTGAAGGAACCAGAAAGCAAGGTAGACCA
>NW_007426469.1:0-493 GCF_000475195.1 Diaphorina citri
TGATTTAGAACGGCATAGACGACCAGGGGCATCTTTCTCTACAAGGACACCATCTGATCGAACTGATACACTATTCACAAACCCATTACATTCCACCTGTAACACAAAACCAACACATACATGTAAGAGGGCACATAGAATGGATAATGATACTTACCCTACATACCTTACTCCTAACCCTATGCAGAAGTGATGTTGACTTTCAGACAAGTTCAGATAAAAAAAAGTCCAAGATGTGACCTAAACAAATTTAACATTGGGCCCTTGTAACACGGAATACAAGGAATCTGTACAAGATAAAACGTAGATTACGTACAAGCTAAAATAAAACTACAACTTTTAAATAATGTTTCTAATGTGGAGTGTTATGGAATTCTTTAACCTGACTGATTTAGTTTCTAATGTGGAGTGTTATGGAATTCTTTAACCTGACTGATTTAGCATATCTATGGGTAATGAAGTAGGTACTCACAGTCAAGGGTTCCTTGAGTTG
>NW_007426470.1:0-493 GCF_000475195.1 Diaphorina citri
TTTTTTTTTTTTTTTTTTTTTTTCGAGATACATATCGGGGTTGTTCGGTAGGTATAAGAATGAACGTAATCAAAGTAGGTATTACCTATGGAGGTTGGTAGGTAAACCCCTCAGAGACATCGGACTAAACGTGGGTACATACCCATGTACATACATATTATGTATAGGAGGGTATATAGGTATGTACATGTATATAATTATGTATAGGAGTAGGAGGGGAGGTATTATAGTATATGTGGGAGGGAGAGGTAATCTCGTTTGATTGAAGACAGGTCGGACAAACGTACGTTAGTGAGGGATAAATCATACCCTAAATAAAGAGGGGACAGACAGACAGACGAACGACAGACGCCATTCGTCAAATCAAAAGTTGAAACTTTTAATAATTAAGTAGCCTATCACAATCTGATAATTGACTAAGACGACTTTAAAATGTCCCAAACGGGACCAAAATTTACCTCATAAGGTACATGGCTGGAACTGGTGCCAAAAG
>NW_007426471.1:0-493 GCF_000475195.1 Diaphorina citri
GTCTTCCTTCTCTCTTCGATTTCGGAACGATAAGACCATAGCAGTTACAGTTCCCTCTGTCAAACCTCTTTTAAAAAATAATAATAAAAAAAAAAATGTATTTATTATGCCAAATAATTATGTATTTATTATGCCAATTGTATTTATTATGCCAATTGTATTTATTATGCCAAATAATTATTATTATTTAGCTTTTAACTAACCACCTTCTCTCTTCCGTCCACAGGCAGCAGCGGCAAAGTTCACTTCGGGGCGGACGAGCTCTCCCTGTACGGCACGCCCAAGGAGGAGCCCGGCCCCTACCCCATGGCGCCCGGAGGCCACCGCCCCAACGGGTCCACCAACACCCTCCCCGGGCCTCACGATGGAGCGGCCAAACAGTCGTTCATTCGCAACCAGCTCCAGGCGTTGTTTCAGCCGACGGATAATAAACTGGCCATGAAACTGTTCGGGTCTAAAAAGGCCCTGATGAAGGAGCGGATACGACAGAAGG
>NW_007426472.1:0-493 GCF_000475195.1 Diaphorina citri
TTTTTACTTTCTCTTACAAGGAAAATTGACCTAATAGTCAACTCCGAGCATTTGAAAACAACAACTTTCTATTACAATAAGTTTGGGGATCGTTTTTTAATGTGTTAATTGACAAGTTCGAGGATGATATATAATTCTGACAATCTGCTGAAGACAGGTCTGGAACTCAGACCTGCAACATCCAGTACAAAACAAGGTACGTGCCAAACAAGGTACGTAAGTCCAGAAAACCACGACACTTTAGTTGACTACTCATGGAATGAGTCAGATCTCAGTTCCCTAAACCTACGGGAGTGCAGTTCTGACTAGTAAAGATGAATCTCTCTTTTGGTTTGGAGAATCATTTTTCATTGTTATTTCTATTAAAATTTCACCCTATTAAAAATTTACTAAACTCGTGTGTTTTCAGTTTTCCAGACGTAATGATGCCCGCTTATTCGCAGAGCAAATGGAACTCTCTCTTCTTCATTTCTTTCCTCTGTATAGTTCTTTA
>NW_007426473.1:0-493 GCF_000475195.1 Diaphorina citri
TATAGCAATATTTTAAGATAACGGTAATCCTTCTGCAATCTACATTAATTGTAATTTGTAGTAAAAAGAATTAAATTATATGTTGCAACTGCAAAAATGATGTAAAAATGAAATAAATACAATCAGTTGGCCGTTCTTAAAATGTCATCAAGATAATGATCAGAACAGGTCTGTGAATGAAGAACAATCATCACACTGTATTCATAGCAGTTCTACAAACTTTACGGAATTGATTAAATTACTTACTTTACATGATTAGTTAATATTATCTGGGTAATTGTGTGCTCATGGCTTTCCCCTAACCCCCACTTCTTTCTTTTTCCATCAAAAATGTTGTGTGTACCTGTGTCAAAAAGCCCTTAAGTGAACACCAATAGTATGCTTTTCCATCAGAAATGTTGTGTGTACCGTGTACCTGTGTCAAAAAGCCCTTAAGTGAACACCAATAGTATGATAGAATGTTCACTTTACACTAACTCGTGACTGTACATAA
>NW_007426474.1:0-493 GCF_000475195.1 Diaphorina citri
GACCTTTCCAGACCATTTCCATCTTGGAATGTCATTCCCTGTGTGATAGCTGACTTACATCAGACAGATAAAGGTACCTACCCTCATCTTTGTCTTTAACACTCTTACATTTCTCTCTTTCTCTTCCTCCCTCCATCCCCTCTCTCTCTCTCTTTAGTTAGACTTTGGACCTTGTATACCTACCTACCTACCTACAAATTGTTAAAATTAAATGTACTTTATTCAATTCAATTCTCTTTCTCCCTACCTCTCTCTCGTTTTATCTTCTCTGTCCTTGGCCTTTTCCCTTTGAAATGAAGGTTGACATTTTGTGTTAATGGTGGTGGATATCAGAATAGCTGACCCAAAAGGTGAAGGTTGAAATAGAAGAATAATTAAGGTACCCTTTGCAAAATGTGTCAAACACATAACGAATTCAAAATTGTTGGAAAACGGTGCATTCCTTCCAGGAGAACAGGTTTTTTTTTTTTTTTTTTTTTTTTTTTTTTTTTTT
>NW_007426475.1:0-493 GCF_000475195.1 Diaphorina citri
AGAAAAAATAAATTTTGCAAGAAAGTTGGGATTGTTTACATGTTATTTGACACTGAGATTTTGATACTGTCGATAGATACTAGATCGCGCTGATAGATTTGCTGTGAAGGGACGTGGCCCATCTTGCCCCATGTTTCCCTAATGATTAGGACCTAAAAAAATTGAATTAATCTCTTAACTTTCAGCTTCCATCCTGTATGAAAAAGAAACTATTACTGATGGAGGTAAAAAAAAGTTAATAAGTATTCTTATTCCACTTAGGTTCAAGTAATTTATTCACAATGTATGGGACAGATGAGATTGTATGTATTGATGTAAGTACTTACCTACAATTTATTCACAATGTATGGGACAGATGAGATTGTATGTATTGATGTAAGTACTTACCTACCTATCAGCTTTCTCATATAAAATACACTAGTGGTTGACCCGTCCTTTGTACGGGACCACCACACACACACAAATACACCCCCCACACATACCACACCCGTCA
>NW_007426476.1:0-493 GCF_000475195.1 Diaphorina citri
ATAAAAAAAAAAATAATAATAAAAAAAAAAAAAAAACTGGGGTGCACAATCCAGTGTATGCTTGATGCCAGTCCCAAGCCCAGGTAAATAGAGAGGGTTGGATGTTAGAACGGGAATTCAATCCATAAAAACCACGCCCATCACAACAAATGTCAGTCACAGCTAGTCAGTCCGTAAAGGCCTTGGAAACCCGTACTGACCGCATGATTGCAAACGCTAGGGCGTCCCCTCCATGCGACGCGCAGATACCCCGCCTGACATCTGTGGTAAGTGGGCTACCGGGTCAAAGACGGGCCCGGCTAAAGAAGCTAGCCCGTCGGTCGCTGGGTTGTGCACAGGTAAAAGTGAGAATAGGTACTTTGAATGTGGGGTCAATGACAGGGAGGGGTAGGGAAATAGCAGATCTTATGGCAAGAAGAAGAAGAATTAAAATTTCGTGTGTTCAGGAAACTAGATGGAGGGGTAATAAATCAAGAGAGCTAGGAGACGGGTG
>NW_007426477.1:0-493 GCF_000475195.1 Diaphorina citri
CAGCCGAGATGTGATCAGTAGTACACTTGCCTTTCACCTGGAACATCCAACCACTGTTAACCAGACCCTGTGTCTAGGAAGCATTAATGGGACCCCTTAGCCCTAATGAGCCAGCCTAGTAAGTTTGGAAAGAGGCGCGCCTCCCTTGTAAGGGCTGCCCTTACCCCTAATGAGCGAGCCTAGAGAGGCGCGAAAGTTTGGAAAGAGGCGCGCCTCCCTTGTAAGGGCTGGGTCACGGGTTGTATTTCTCTCACAAGCACATGAAACCTAGAGCTGAATCTCAGCTGAATTTGTGTCGACTGGGGAGGAAACAGCTCAGGTCTATGGCATTTTCTTCTGACATTTTCATGGCAGTTTTCCCTTCTTCAGTGATTCTCAACGCGCTTCCGGTTTCAGGTTTGACATGTCTGAGAATTTATTCTTACCGTTTTTATTATTATTGGATACTAGGTATTTGTGTTTTTCTACTCCGACTCGAGTTTCGCCTATTTTA
>NW_007426478.1:0-493 GCF_000475195.1 Diaphorina citri
CAGTACTGAGGATTGAAGATTGGTACTAGGTATTACCTACCCACGTGAGTAGGTACCTATCTATTCTCTGTATTATTTATTGTTTCTATTATTATTGTTTATTGATTTTGATATATCTAGATGTGTTTGTTTTGTATTTTTAGGTAGGTACATACCTTTACCTTACCTTTACCTTTTTTTCGTTTGGTGGTTCCTAATTTTATACCTACCTTGTTTGTTTTCTGGGTTTGGTATACGTACCTACCTATGTATTTTCTAGTAGGTAGATACCTACCCTTAAGTAGGTATTGATTTCAACTTGAAGTCACGAGTTAATTTGGACTCCGAGTTTGAGTACCTAATTTTCCGAAAAGTTCCGAAATCGCAGTAATTTTAGATAATTTTGTATTCGGAATTCCAATTTCATTTTATTACGGTAACCCAGGTATAGATACGATTATTAGATATTAAACTATACAGACGTGCTGGAAATCAAATTGGAAAATTTGGACAC
>NW_007426479.1:0-493 GCF_000475195.1 Diaphorina citri
TTTTTTTATTTTCAGCAAATTTTATGTGACTTTTAACGATTCTGCCAACATGGCGTTAGGTTTTCAACCTATAGGTAAGCATTTTCCTTGTAAACCTGGGTTGATTGTACAGTTAGCCCTTTCTGGTCTCTCTTGCTCGAATAGACGAAGTACCTACCAAAAAATCTGAGCTTCAAATATTAGGTCACACTTAGGTGTAGTGGGGAAAAATGTCACGGCCCTGAACTATCATTGTATACTGCTGTAATGTTGTGGGTTGTGTCCCTGTCATTACTTTCTTTTTTCGCGGCCCACACTTTAGGCGGCAGTCTATTGTACTCCGCAGAATCTTACAGAAAGACGAAGAAGAAGAGAGGGGGAAAAACAGAACAGACAAAAAGAAAGTAAAAAAAAAGCAAACAAAAGACAAAATAACGAGATGAACACGAAAAAGTACAAAAAAGAATAGAAAGTAGAGTCGTCGAAAAAAAAAGTTGGTGTAATATAATTTTAT
>NW_007426480.1:0-493 GCF_000475195.1 Diaphorina citri
GTTTAACCCTGACAAGCATGGTGTTGGTTTACAATCTGTGATTACTTGATTCGCTTTTTCAGAAAACATTGTTTTCAAATAAAATCGCAATGTTTGATAACTTTTCAGGATAATGGTAATTTCATACCATTTTTAAAGATTTCACACATTTGATTCCCAGAATCGACCCAAAATTTGGGTTTGTAAATCAACCAAAAAATACGAGTTAGCTACCTCTATGAAGTCTGTGAGCTATTTTAAAGGGAAGTTATTAGTTATTTATTTGGTTACACTTCCACTTACTGATAGCGACCACTTTTTTGGTATCTACATAGATACTGAATTTTTTGTTGAGCTGGAAAAGGTTAATCCTGACTGATCGAACACACACTTTGATACCGAATATCAAGGTTATTATCATAGAATATGGCATTGAAATTTAGTTTGTAAATTCATAAACGAATAGAATACAATCGAATAGATCGAACGAAAAGAGTGCTGACGTTTTCCTTTT
>NW_007426481.1:0-493 GCF_000475195.1 Diaphorina citri
AGTTTGGAGTAGAGGGCGGGAGCGGCGGTCTTCATCTTGTCGAACTCGTACGAGAGCGTCCAGAACTCGTCCGTTTCTACTGTGAATTTACCTGGTGGGGAAATGGGGGATTATTGGCCTCGGTAACCCCGGTTGTTACATTATAATAAAAGTGCTTATTAATACTGCTCGTATAGGACTGAAAAGTTCCTTTTTTTTTTCTTTAAAGCGCTTTAACACTACGTACAGTAGGTCGTTCGCGCGAAAAGTTCCTTTACTCCAGTAGGGTACTACAATTACTGTGGCCAAATTCTCAAATTGTATTAAGGATAAACTTTATACCTCGGCTGGGATTGAACCAACGCCCTCCTGTTTACCAGGTGAGCGTCTTGACCACTACACCACCAAGGCAGGTTAGTTTCGGCTATTAGAAATATCAGAGAACTTAATACATGTATGAGTATGTTGGAAATAATAATATGGACACGGAAAGCTAATAATAACATAATACATA
>NW_007426482.1:0-493 GCF_000475195.1 Diaphorina citri
GCCCCCCCCCCCCCCTTCCTGCTCGAAACTTCAAGAAGTAATCATTTTCAAGCTTCAATAACTTCTAAGTTTATAGCAACTTTACTAAATTTTACCTTTAGCTTTCCATTTGGGCGCTGTGGAAACAAAAACGTTTATCAACTTGTTTCCACAGCTCCTAAAAAGAGAGAATTTTAGTTGTGAATTGTTCCCATAGGTGGCGTTCACAAAAATGGCATTTGACTGATATAAACAATGCACATAAACAGATAAGTTTCGTTCTCGGAATGGTTTCCTCCTATCCTGTCTTCTGTCTTGCTTCTCTCTTCGCTTTCAGGACGATAAGACCTCAACAGTTACAGTTCCCTCTATCAAACCTCTTAAAAATGGAGTTAATAGGCGGTTTAGTTTCTGAAGCGACTATTTTCTGTCAGAGATATCCTGTGGGTTGGGTGAGGTGGGAATTTATCTCCTGATGTCCCTGGAAACATTTTAGACTCAAATTGAAAACACT
>NW_007426483.1:0-493 GCF_000475195.1 Diaphorina citri
AGATATCAGTTTTATTTCAATGTCCTACGGTTCATTGTTGAAACCTATGTTCCTACTCTCCAGCTCAAAACACGGTAATATAAAAAAAAATATACTCTCAAATTAAATAAATCCGTAATAAATCAATTTAGACGAGTGACGTTTTCTGTTGATTTGATAAGACGTGATAGATTTATGAAGGCGATGGCGGAGAACCAAGTGTAGGCAACGCTAGGATTACACAAACACTATTATCAGTAAATATCAGCTCTCTAGAGGGAGAGCTAGAGCTCTCCATAGCTTGTTTGGGTGTCTTTGTTATGGAGGAAGTTGTAAAGATAAAGAAACAACGTTTTGGAAGGTTTCGAATTTCGGATATGTCAGAAAACTAACCAAACTCTTGGAAATATTAATGGTGACATTGTAAAAGAAGTGGATTAGTATTTTATTGTCCTTTATACTCTCAATTTGAAGATAATCTTTAATCTAACGGGCGAAGGTATAATAGTTCACT
>NW_007426484.1:0-493 GCF_000475195.1 Diaphorina citri
GGTGGAAAAATTTTCGACGTCCGTCTTCAGACCGTCTGAGAGACTATAGAAGTCGAAAGCTTTTTCCGACGCACACGTTCTGACTTTGTCAGACAGTCGAAGTGTGAAAGGCTGTGGCATTAAATGTCAACGGACAGATTTGTCTCTTGAGTGGGGCTCGTTCTGCCGTCAGATGTACACCTTTGTGATGCTAGTTTACCGGACGCCTAAACTAATTGGTATTTATAGTAGTCAGAGATTTACCCGAGATATAGCTAGAAGAGGACTAAGGGAAACAACTGTTAGACCTACATAGAAATGAAATGGTGCAGAAAATCGCCTGTTGTTAAATTAATTATGCACTCCATACCATAGGTCTTAGCTTAGCCTTACCGAAGTGAAATACATCTCTAAGGTATTTTATTTGGTATTTTACATCATAGATACAAGAATAAGAAAGGAAACATCAATCGGAGAAGAACAGTTTGGATTTATGCCGGGAAGAGGTACGATG
>NW_007426485.1:0-493 GCF_000475195.1 Diaphorina citri
GGGCTTGTGTTTTTTTTTTTTATTATTTTAATTAAGGGAGGCATAAATTTCGAAAAAAAAAACTTTTTCATAGGGACATATGGGACTCAAAAAGTCTAGGAACATTCAAGAACTCTCTAGCTCACAGTGAAAGAAAAAATGTGTGGTTGGGTGAAAGAGCTCCTTCAAAAGTCCTGCCACATGGAAGAAGAATTAGAAAAAATCAAATAGACATTTTATTTTGGACCCTGAAATAATGTCCAATACATCTGGTTCCAGGGAACTAATTTGAACAGAGAGAGGTTGGGTTTCAGTGGGTCTGGATGTTCTGATATCTGGACATTAATCCCACACTCCCAATTGTAAAGGTTTTTTTTTTTTGCAATGGGCGTCTTTGGAAGATTTCTCCTCTCCACAAAAAGTTATTTTATTCTTCCCCCTTATTTTTTTCCATATAAACTTACGAGTGAAGGTAGATCCAGTGACAAGCAATATCAATAGCCATGCTTAGTTG
>NW_007426486.1:0-493 GCF_000475195.1 Diaphorina citri
CCCTCAAACCCCCATACGTATACTGTCTTTAATGGAATCCGGGGATAAAATTCGGATATTAGAAGAGAAAGAAAACCTCCTCTTATTATTACCTATAATGTACTTGTACCTATATTTGTTCAAGAACGTACGAATTCTAATGATTGTATAAAAAATAATACTACCTATACTCTAGAACTCGAGCTGTTCTCTATGTTCATTCATAGGTTTTTCCATAAAAATAATGAAGAAAAAATTCGAATTAGGTACCTAGGTAATTTTTTCAATGTAAGAAAAATAAAATTAATGCTTAAAGTGGGAAAAATAAATTAGTGGAGATGTCAAAACTCCAAGCCCTTCCCCATTCACACTGCAGCCCCGGCCCTGAAAAACGTTTCCAAAAAATTCCTCAAATATCCGCTAGAATGCGCCACAAATACCATTTCTCAACTCCATGCGGTCTGTATCGAACCAATATGGCGCGGGGTAAAAAGTTGTCAAGTGAATTTTATTT
>NW_007426487.1:0-493 GCF_000475195.1 Diaphorina citri
AATGGGTGGAAATATCCGTTTTAGGGTCCCCTTTTAAGAGAAAAAAAAAATAGAAGTGATTTTGTACCATGGTCTCTACGTGTGTAATACAGGTTTAAATGGGAAAAGTTGGTATATCACACAAAATCTCTTCAGAACGGTTTGCCGCAGAGCGATGAAATTTGGTATGCTATCCCGGTATGGTCCAAGGACGCGACTGTAACAATTTGGTCACTCATCCAGGTATTAACCAAAATCAATGTTGCTTTGAACTTTCGAAAAAAAAAAGTGACAAAGATGCGCCTTGTGATTAGGAAGGTTGTGTTCTATCCCATTCGAATTATCGAAGGGACCCCTCTTTGACATTAGACTTATTCCTTATGTTTTCAGGCGCAAGCGAGAAAAGTACAAGCTGGACGAGTTCAAAGAGGAGTTGGCGCGGATTGAAATAGAACTCCTGGATAAGTTGAAATATCACGAGAAGAATCCAGAGAAACATCCCCTCTACCCTGAA
>NW_007426488.1:0-493 GCF_000475195.1 Diaphorina citri
TACAGAAGAAAGATTTTGCTGGCACATGTGGTGTATTGTATGTGTACTTGTGTAGGGGGAGTGTTTATACTGTTGCAAGAGTTGCCTATACTGCATAGGTACTGGAAGGGTACGACTCCCCTATGTACATAATATAATATTGCATTTTGTTGCTCTAGAAAGGGTGATGAGGACTTGCAGCTTACTGTTGCATATTGTTGCTCTAATATTGCATTTTGTTGCTCTAGAACGGGTGATGAGGACTTGCAGCTTACTGTTGCATATTGTTGCTCTAGAAAGGGTGATGAGGACTTGCAGCTTACTGTTGCATATTGTTGCTCTAGAAAGGGTGATGAGGACTTGCAGCTTACTGTTGCATATTGCACATTTAAGGTAACGGAGGTATTACTGTATTAGGGTATTAAAGGGGGAATCTACCCTCGTCCCAATTTCTCACTTACAGATTGTCTCCCCCATTCCTTCAGTTCCTGAGTTCCTGTACACCTACTCCTGC
>NW_007426489.1:0-493 GCF_000475195.1 Diaphorina citri
AAACATTTGGAGAATGGGGAAAAAAAAAAAAAAAAAAAAAAAAAAAAAAAAAAAAAAAAAAAAAAACATGTAAAAAAAGCATGCAGAAATACCACTCTTCCCATAGTAGGTAATAAATAAAAATAAAATGTTGTTATAAAGAAAACTTGTTGTATTTTTATAATAAGGGGGGTGGGGGTGGGGGGTGCAATCTTTTGAAAAGGGTTCCGCGGGCCAAACTAATTAAGAAACACTGCTTTAAAGCTTCCAGCTGCTTCTCCAGATGCATTTTTGATTGTGAACTCATACATGTTTGTTGAGGTGCATTCAACAAAACCTTGATCCATTTTAGATAGTTAGGAAGAAAATTAATGGAAACAAAATTTCACTATACACTTAAAACTAAACACACAAGACTTTAAATTAAAAAGAATATTCAGAAAAACAGTCAAATTAGCAGATACAAAACGCAAAAACCAAAGAAAACGATGTGATCAGATCAGCAAGATCATGG
>NW_007426490.1:0-493 GCF_000475195.1 Diaphorina citri
AAAAGTAAATATAATAATATTAAAATACAATAAACATAATAACTCGCTACTAAAATAATAATGAAATATGTACTTTTACAAGTGATTTATTTCCGTGAGAAAATGAAATCCACCAAAAGATCCCTTGCCATCTTTTCCCAATAAATTTATAGTACAAAAAAACTATAAAATCCCCCCGGAATATTTCGCTAATTTGTAATATTGTTTTGAGAATTACAATGGAGAATATTTTCCCAAATAAAACACTTAAATAAATAAACAAAATAAATTAATTTCCCCAACATAAAAAAAAACCTAAAAACTTCAACAACCGAAAAAAAAAGCGTCAACAAAATATGGGAATGCTTCGATTTACCAAGATTTATGCAAAACAATTCAAGCAGGCGTTCTGCGAACGCCAAAAATACCAATCTAGAATAATTAAGGAGCGCGGTAGCGCTCCGCCCCGCCAAGTCAAGAAAGTTTGACCGCGCTACTAGAGATATTATACGCG
>NW_007426491.1:0-493 GCF_000475195.1 Diaphorina citri
GTTTGTGAGGACGGTACCTACTGCTTTTGAGTATTGACCCAGCAGCATTGAAAAAAAAAAATATGGTCCAAATAAAGGTTGGCTAAAAATGTTGAACACCCTGTACCCAAAATTACCCTCTAATATTCAAAGACACCCATATAAGAAGACAGGATAAGAGAAAGCCAGCTTTTCCGAGAACGACTCTTTAACCGATGGGTAGTCAACTAAAAATAGTGAAAATAACTCTTTTTTGTAACTCATTCACTCACTCTCTCACTAATTCACTCTTTCCGCTATAAAACCCCCTAGAGTTCCAGACTAAAGCTACGCCATTCCACACACCCTGTGTTTCGTCTGTAAATTTATATTGTGCTATCGAAATCAAACAAAAACCACTGACATGGACGCTGAATTTATTTAGCTGAAAACAACAAATAATAACAAATCTTGCTGAATGCTGAATATTGATACTGTTGTTAATATTGCTATGGGTGCAAATTTTCCCAATCCG
>NW_007426492.1:0-493 GCF_000475195.1 Diaphorina citri
GTTTTTCATTTTCCCCTATTGATTTTAATTTGTTTTACCAAGTGTTGTGTATACCCTTGAAAGTTCTAACTTTTTAATCCAATTTTAGATTAAAATTTGGATTAAAGAAAGATCCTTCTATCCAACCCTTGATTTCAACAACCACCTCAGTATTGTTCAATGTCTTGGCTGTCTTCCTGTTAAAGCGACCAATAGAATATCCTAGCCGAATAGGGCTTAAAAGTACCCTTTACCCCAGCAGTCTAAACAAAATCTCGTATAGGAATTTGAAGTGCTTCATTTTCAATTGACAATACAATTCAAATGAAAAGGCCTTGCCTAAAAAGATGCTGCTAAAAAATAAAATGTGTGTGGGAAAAAAAAAAAAACTTGCCTTAAAAATATGTTGCTGCTGAAGATGTAAAATGTGTGTGTGAGAGACCCTGTACGAACTATTAGATGAATGTTTGAAACCCCTTTCTCCCCCCCTAACATATATCATCTGAAAGGGGCC
>NW_007426493.1:0-493 GCF_000475195.1 Diaphorina citri
TAAAAGTTACTATAGAACAAAAAATTAGCATCATTCAATAGGATAAGGAAAGTCGTGTGATGTTCACACCAGATTTTTAGTTCCTGTCCTCAAAGAAAGAAGAATGTCTGTCTCGAAAAATCCATTGTAATCTAAAACCCTAATATCGAACAAAAAAAAAAAGGCATTAGTTTTTTATTCCTGAGGAGGTCTGTCAACAGAAGGCCGTTTTTCCAGACAAACCCAGTGCAGAAAATGGCAGGCATTAGTTTTTTATTCCTGAGGAGGTCTGTCAACAGAAGGCCGTTTTTCCAGACAAACCCAGTGCAGAAAATGGCTCGTCTTTTTCAAACTTCCTCGTTAGTGCATTTCTTTTTCCCTGTAGCTTTTTATTTTAACTATTAAGAAGTAACAACACTTGACTTTAAGTTTTACAATTATCTTTAATATTTGTAAAACTTAAATTGTTTTTTTTACAATTATTTATATTAAATATTTTTTTTTTTAATTAAAT
>NW_007426494.1:0-493 GCF_000475195.1 Diaphorina citri
TGTTTGAACGCTAATGCCTTGGACACGTCTAAAGTGTCCATAGGTGCTACACTGACCATAGGTGCTACACTCACCCTACTTGCTTTGATTAGTGCTTTATTATTGCATCCGGCTATACCTACACTATTGTAAATTGAGAAACCAACCTCTCTGCTACCTCCTCCTCTCCTTCTCGTTCACCTTCTTCTTCTTCCTCTTCCTCTTCCTGTTCTTCTTCTCCTTCTTCTTCTTCTTCTCCTCCTTCTCCTCCTTCTTCTTCTTATTCTTCTTCTTCTTCTCCTCCTTCTTCTACCTCTTCTGCTTCTCCTCCTTCTTCTTCTTCCTACTTCGAGCGGAAGGTAACCAAATTGGAAGGAAATTGAGTTTTCCATTTTCCGTTTCTCGAGTTTGTTTTTCTACTCTCTAGCAATCTGGAGAAGAAAAAAATTTACAACGGAAAAAAATTCTCCTCAATAAAACACGACTTTCTAAAAAATAAGCAAGTTTGAAAAAA
>NW_007426495.1:0-493 GCF_000475195.1 Diaphorina citri
TAGCCAAGTGAATGCTTTGAGGGTTGCCTATAATGTATACCACAGACACAGACATTTCGTAGCAGTAGCAGCAGCAGCCCATTGCAGTCTTTATATATACATACTTTCTTATAAAACTATCGCGATCTTTGTGGACTGCCCATTAGCCCAACGTACGTAAAGCGTACCGTTTTACAGATTCTGCCGAAGATTTTCCGTCCCTAATCTAGGCAAAATTTCCGGCATCTCGACCAGGTAAGTGTAAAGGACACCACGGAATCCGAAAGTTTTATTAGACACTAATGGGATGTAAATATTGGAGCTAATTAAATTCTACATTACTCTGCTAAGCATGGCCAACATCGCATTACTATGATTACTATCTCTGCTAATAATAGCCACGGGTAACAAAACCACAGACTTGCAAAGTTCTGCCACCTGCAACTCCATTATTACTCGTATTACTAGCAGCATTTGAACAAGAATCGGATTATTTTGCAGCATTTGAAGTAAA
>NW_007426496.1:0-493 GCF_000475195.1 Diaphorina citri
AAAATACACATGTAAGTATAAATTATTGTTATCGGAATCGGTATGGGGATCGGAAGACGAGAACGAAATGGATAAGATAGAACAGAAGGAGGCGGAACTGGAGAAAATACACATGTAAGTATAAATTTGAGAAAAAAAAGTATCATTCAAGACCTGCCTGTTGGAATACCTTAAAGGCTCAAAATAAAAGAAAAATAAGTGACTGGATGGAAGAGCTCTTCCTCCAGGAGAACCCTACCACTTGGAAGAAAGCCATAAAAAAAAGAATTAAAAGAAAAAAATGTGAAAAACGTAATTGAACGAACTTAGATTAGAACTGTACGATTTTGAATTCTGCTTGTTTTACTATAATTCCCGTAGGGGTTATCCGATTTTGATGACATTTTTGGCGACAATGTACGACAAATAAAGGAAGTAGTCAGCTCCCATGGCGTAGTGGTCACTGCACTCGCCTTGCACGCGGGAGACCCGGGTTCGATTCCCGGTGGGGTCA
>NW_007426497.1:0-493 GCF_000475195.1 Diaphorina citri
GGAGAAGAGGAAAAACAGAGGGGGCGAGGGAGAGAGAAGGAAGGAAAGAAAGAGACAAAACCATTGAGGAAGGTTAGGGAGGGAAAGAGAGGAAGAGAGGGAAGGAAAAAGGGAGCTAAATAAGAAATTTTTTATGGAGAAGCGTACGTAACAGGATACTAGAGTACTTTTAGCATAGAACCACAACCACAACCACAAGGTTCTCTAAATCTCATTCAAACCACAATACTACATCAGCCACTACTGTACCTATCTAGCCATTAGTAGACACTCAGTTAACAATCCTAAATCCTTCAAAATATCCTTAAACCTCAGTTTAACCTTTAAGCCTTAGTCTAAACTTTAAGCCTTTAATCTTAATCAGACCCTTAACCATTATCTAGTATAAAGTTTAATCCTTAGCCAGACCGTTAGACTAGAACTGAAACTGAAACCGAAACCTCTTTCCTTTTTTTTTTTTTTTTTTTTTTTTTTTTTTTTTTAATAAAAAAAA
>NW_007426498.1:0-493 GCF_000475195.1 Diaphorina citri
AGGCAAAGTAACTATACCTACTGGGGCATTGAAAAATGAACTCTTACCACTTTGCTGTAAATCCAAGATGTTAAACAGGGCTCATGAACAAGTTTAGAATGAAGATGAAAACTTTTTCAGATGAAAAAAACACTC
Source organism: Diaphorina citri (assembly GCF_000475195.1). Lineage (NCBI taxonomy): Eukaryota > Metazoa > Arthropoda > Insecta > Hemiptera > Psyllidae > Diaphorina > Diaphorina citri. The sequence continues at coordinate 136 of NW_007426498.1, forward strand.
TACTCAGCAACCGAACCCCGAATGAAAAACAAAGAGAAATTAGGATTAGGAATCACTTCAATTCTTTAATTAAATGTTGACTTGTTGACTTTGGCAGAAGGAGAACAACTTCAATCTGAAATCTGATTCAGGAAATGAGAATCAAAATAAAAAGCTGGAAGATGGCTACCACATTTTCACTAGTTTGTAAGTATTAGAAAATAAGGTACCTAGGTACAAAAAAGTGCGTGTGTTTATTCACTAGAGGTCTTCTAATATAATAAGCAGGTAACAAAAAAACTAGGTATTCGGAAAGATTCTTTTAACATGTTGGCAAAAAAATTGTCCCTATCTACTTTTGTCGAACTTTTCTGAAAAA
>NW_007426499.1:0-493 GCF_000475195.1 Diaphorina citri
AATGTCAGCCCAAAGCGATCACCCTAGTTAGGGCTGATTGAGAGGCTGACGAAAAACGCCGACCCCGTCTGCACACGGAAAAAGGTGAAGAAAAAAAAGAATTGCATTCAATAAATCTCTTACCCTGACATATCTAACACAAGTACACGTCTGCTTGGTTCTCAGCTTGAAGCAGCATGGATAGAAGTCTCTGTCATTATACACTCTATTGCCCAGTACATCGTGAGATACTCCAGGGGCGGATCTCGAACCCGCGACCTTCTTTCTGTCAGGCTCTTCATCGTGACCGCCACTGGCTGGACTTTGGCTACGAGGTTCATCAGTACCTAGAGGGGGGAAACAATATTTTATTGACAGACTGTCCGAAATTTGGGTTGCTAAAAGGACACAGCATAAATTTCAAGAGAGAGCATTAATTTATTTTTTACTTTCCTTATCCTATAGGAAGGAAAGTAATGTAATCGGGTCAAAATTTCGATGGTCAGTTTTTAGT
>NW_007426500.1:0-493 GCF_000475195.1 Diaphorina citri
TCAAAAACAAGAGGAAAACTCTATGACAGTAAAGTTGTAAAGAAGCTACCACAACCAAAGGGCTGCTGAAATTAAAAACAAAGAAGAATCCACCACAAGAAAGAGCTATTAATTAAATTAAAACTTTGGAAAATTGAAGCATCCAATTGACAAGATATAGGTAAGTATGTATTCAAATTTCAAAGTGAAACTGAATTTGTGATAAAACAGTAAGGAGGTACAGACAACGAAAATCGGAAACATTCAACCAAATCAATATCAGAATACGTTCATAAGATAACGGACATAATCTCGTCAGTTTTACTGCCATTAAAAAGCTGTTAAGGAAGCTAATTTTAAATTACAAAAGAATTGGAGCCATTGGATAACAATGATGAAAGTATAAGAGCCCACTCGGTATACGCAAACAAGAACAAAATACACACACAAGAGATAAAACATCTCCATTGGAGAAAGAACATGATCATGATAAGGGTAAAGATTTCAAAGAATA
>NW_007426501.1:0-493 GCF_000475195.1 Diaphorina citri
TTAAGCTTTTTTCTTTGGGTATCCTTAGTTAGACCTTTTTTACAGTCGAAACTAGTTAGTTTTAAGTGCAGTGGGGGGGGGGTATCTGGTTAGGCCAGATTTAAGCTTTTTTCATTGGGTATCCTTAGATAGACCTTTTTTACAGTCGAAACTATGTAGGAAAATATTAATTTTAAGTGCAGTGGGGGGTATCTGGTTAGGCCAGATCTAAGCTTTTTCCTTTGGGTATCCTTAGATAGATCCTTTTTTATAGTCGAAACTAGTTAGTTTTAAGTGCAGTGGGGGGGGTATCTGGTTAGGCCAGATTTAAGCTTTTTTCATTGGGTATCCTTAGATAGACCTTTTTTACAGTCGAAACTATGTAGGAAAATATTAATTTTAAGTGCAGTGGGGGGTATCTGGTTAGGCCAGATCTAAGCTTTTTCCTTTGGGTTATCCTTAGATAAACCTTTTTTACAGTCGAAACTATGTAGGAAAATATTAATTTAAAGTG
>NW_007426502.1:0-493 GCF_000475195.1 Diaphorina citri
CATGTACGTATTGTACGTCCCGAAATCGAAGAGAGAAGGAGTAGAAGATAGAAAGCCAACGTACCTTATCTGTGTTAGAATAATGGTCGCCCCGAGTGGAAATAGGTGGCGGGGTCGCTTTCTAGCACTTACCGCTTACAAGGCAGACGTGCTACCTTTATAGCTAACTAGACTGGTTCGATGGAATTTAAGCTCATGTAAATTTTGTTGTATCACCAAAGATCAGCTTTTATGTACTAACAATCTACAAAGTTTCATCTTTGCACTTCTTGTCCTCACTCATAAAAAGAACATCGTCGGAACTTAACATCACTGTTTGTTGTGTGGAGTAGAAAAGACGTGGCGTCGTAGAATCATCTGTAGACATTGAAGGGAAAATAAAAAAGTGGAAATTTTATCTCGGAAAATAGAAATAAACTAGTGGTTGACCCGTCCTTTGTACGGGACCACCACACACACAAACACACCCCCACACACACACCACACCCATCAC
>NW_007426503.1:0-493 GCF_000475195.1 Diaphorina citri
GGAAAATTATACATCTAAACTTAGATACTTTTCTCGGAAGGGAAATGGGGCAGGTACACCCTTCCAACAATCTCGAGATAATCCCATTTGCCCCACGAGGGTCTTCATCGAAAAATCCTAGAAAGATACCTACTTATCAGGTGAAGTTTTGATTAGGTCTGCCCGTCTGCCCATTCAGTAAACAGGATTAACTTCTTTTCCGCTGGCATAAAGGAAATTTTTTTGATGAAAGATGAGAGTAAGAGAGAGAGAGCTGCGGGGAGAAAGTAAACAGGAAAATAATAGAGAGTAAATATTGTAGACACGAGAGCGATCTAGCTACTTTATTTGAAAAATTCTAAAAGCTTCTTGAAGAGATAATAATTATGTCTTATCAAAATTGAAGTTTGTATTACCTACTTTGAAAAGATTGAAATAAGATGTTTAGGTGAGACTTACCGAACATCTTATAGAATAAAAGGCAAGTACAAATTGTCATCCTTTGATTTCAAGC
>NW_007426504.1:0-493 GCF_000475195.1 Diaphorina citri
ATCCAGTTATTTAGTAGAAAATACAGATGGTAGGATCTCTCTCACGGTGTCCTTCTAAAGCTCAGTTACATGTTTTCACAAAGTCATTAGGTGTTTACAAGGATCAAATAATTTACATTAAGCCTCAACACTCAAATCTTCTTTGTTGTTGAGAGGGATTTGGTGTGTCACTACAAGAAATTTCACTTTGTAAGTAGGTAGCTTTATCTTATTAAGAAGAATTGGACAAACTTGTGCGATGGTGGTAATCCCCTTTCTGCTGAATTATTCGTACGATAATAATGTGACAATTTACATTTGGGTCGTTCCATTTTATTCTAATCTGCTGCAGTCATGGTTCTGTTTGCATCAGCATTCACATTGGCAATAGCAGTGTTCCAAGTTCCAACGTCTTCACTAAATTTCTTATTACAGCCATTGTGATGTCATGTCGTCTAATTTATGAGACAGAGCTGGGCAAAGTACCTTCTTCAGCCCTCTTCTTTACTTTTGC
>NW_007426505.1:0-493 GCF_000475195.1 Diaphorina citri
GGATTTGGGGTGATGTGTACCGTGGTGTGTCCCCTATCAGATATTTGTGAAGTAGAATCAGGAAATACCAGAAGTTGTCATAAGACCTAGATTTAAGCTTAACCCGACCTTTAGGGCTGGTTGCCCCTACACCTAACCCTCAGAGTGGGCTTTTTGTGTATGATAAGACCTAGCTGAATGACTAGCGTCAAACCAAAGCATTTACTTTGGTCGTTTCCAGTATTCGATTCTAGTTGATCGAAGCAGCGTTTAATATACAGTTAATTGTACGGTTTTTAAAAAGTAACACAATTCCCAGAGGTGATCATAATGACCAATGTCCATATTGGGTACACAAATAGACATACACACTACACAGTGAAGCTGATTTAAAATACCTACTGCCACATAGTAAATATGAAGTGAAATTTAATAGACATTAAAAATACCTAAAATAGGTATACAATAATAAAACATACCATTCCTGGACAATAAGTGGTTCTAACCTAATCTA
>NW_007426506.1:0-493 GCF_000475195.1 Diaphorina citri
GACCTTGTTTAGACTGCAGGGGTAAAGGAACTTTTTAGTCTCATTCGAGTAGGAAAAACAAAGTTTATTCTATTCTATGTATTTTTATGATTATATGGAGTGTTTACTGATTAATAAGATTACATCGCTACGTATCTATATTGGCCCTGTAGGTATTTGTTTGAAGTTTTGACATCTCCACTAATCCTTTGGTCCCCTTTGGCATTCTGATCTCTTGTACCTGTTTTTAGTACATGAATGTATTGAGTCATATCTTTTATTTAGTTAGATAGGTAGCCGAACGTACCTACATATCTATGTTTATGTTTTTACTCTCAACAATGCAGTGGTACTTAAATGTTGAGAGGTGTGCACGCCATTTCTTTAAATGGGATTCTTTCGTAAAAAAAGCATTCCATTTAGGATTCACACAGTCTGTCCTTGGAACACTCTATATTCCAACACCAAATGACAGGGGGGGAGAAGATACTTTAACGACGAAAACCTTTTAAAA
>NW_007426507.1:0-493 GCF_000475195.1 Diaphorina citri
ATTTGTTTAGCTCTTGAAAGAGGCCCTTGCCTGTATAGGTGTCGGTGGGGCTAACCTTAACCTTAACCTTAACCTTAACCTAATTGAAAATCAAGCCATGTGATTGGTCAATCTCGATCCCAAGTTCCAACCCAAATTAGCAAATCAGATCGCTTAATCCAACTGCCAAATTCTGAAATTAGCCTTTACCTAACTAACTTTTGTCAGTTGATATGGCCGTAGGTCATTGAAGATCCTAGTAATAAGTACCCATAAAATATTTAAAATTAAAGCAGACTATCTCAGCACTCCAAATATATAACTAGAACTTGTAGAAAACCTCCACACCTCCAGTCATAACACTGGAAGTGATTCGTTATTTGCAACCAAAACTTCCGTGTTTTAAAGTGACCTTGTCTGTCAAAAAAATAAAAAAAATAGACTTGTGGGCTAGGTAGGTAGGTACCTACTACCCAAAGCTCATCAGTTTTTTTTTTTTTTTACAACCCTCCCC
>NW_007426508.1:0-493 GCF_000475195.1 Diaphorina citri
CCTTACTTGAACTTTCTCACTTTGGTCACATTAGTGAAGGTTTCTCAAAGGATGCTCGGTCGCCTTTGAATTTCAACACATCTCTATTTTTCAAAACGTGGGAATATCTTGAACCTGTAAACCCACTTGATCTGTTACGCTCCTGAATTCTAATTTATGGACTTAAATATTCTGGTTTTGGGTCATAATAACTTTGAAAAAAAAAAGTAAAATAAACACTAACATCGGTACATTATCTTCGACCTTATTTCTTACCTAATTGACCGTAGCGAAATTATTACTATTTTCTCCTAGAGATTTCTGGCTTCCTCGTATTCAAAGCCACAATTTACCGAATTCTGAACTGTCCCATTTATTTCAATTTTATGACCGATTTCTGGCTTCCTCGTATTCAAAGCCACAATTTACCGAATTTTGAACTGTCCCATTTATTTCAATTTTATGACCCGCGCTCCCCGATTCCCATTCATTTATTTCAGGGACATTTCAGTAG
>NW_007426509.1:0-493 GCF_000475195.1 Diaphorina citri
AAAAATCCCCCCGGACGCCGGACAAACATGTAAAAACCCGGACATGTCCGGGAAAATCCGGACGTCTGGAAACCCTAGACAGAGCCTAGTTTCAACAATTTTAATACCTAACACTTGTTCAAAATCCTCCATATATCGTAGCATCTCAACTAAGGGCTAAGTTAAGATGGACAAAAACACCAGGTCAGTAGGTATTGATTTATTGTGTCTTATGTCGATTTAAGTAAGTCTTAAATTAAAGCTCGCAATTTTCTGTCAAAATTCGCTTTCAAATCAAGATTCACGAGACCTACATACCTATTGTACGGCGAGTTACATAGTTACAAAATCGACAATTTTGATTGAAGACGATTGAAGGTGCCTTCTTTATCCACGTAGGTATATACCCTACCGTAAAAGTAAAAGTTGATCTGCTCCAAAGGCTAGCTGCTGCATTGCTTCTCAGTTGGATCTGAAAAGACAATGGCAAAAACATCTCCTAACTCCTATTGAT
>NW_007426510.1:0-493 GCF_000475195.1 Diaphorina citri
GAGCGGTATTGTTTCTACACTCAACTATATCAACCTTACTGGTAAGTTTGATAATAGAACTCCTAGACTAAATATACTCGTAAGTAGTATGTATAGCAATGTAGTGAGGTGTATGAAAATAATACAACCTGTGTTAAAATTGGGGATTTCTATATGGGTTGGTTATCTGTATTAATGAAAATTTACTTTCGTCTGAACATTGCTAAAAATCATGAGAGTTGAAACTATTCTTACTCCAAATGCATCAATAAATTCAAATTTGGTGTTGTCAATGTCAATATTTCCATCTCTCTGTCTGTTCCGCTAAGAGGTCTGCCGTTTATGTCCACTTTTTACGGCAAAACGGCTATGTTACTTATTTGTGTTGTTCTCACTCTTCTCTGTTACAGAGGCCAAGGGTAACCTCTCTCCCAATCTGAAACCCTATCCCAGCTACGAGATCAACAATATTCACAAGAAAAATGGTACGACTCTGGTGTCTGGATTCAGAATC
>NW_007426511.1:0-493 GCF_000475195.1 Diaphorina citri
GTTCGTGATTTGCGAACCACGCTTATATGGGGGTTCCCATAAAAGTGACCTATATTTGGCAAAAAATGGGCCGTTTTGCAAAAAAAATGCAAATTTAAAAAAGCCATTTTAATCATCAAAATTTCATCTACATGATGCCGTTTATTTCATTCCTTAATTCCCAGCCGTTTCTGAGATATAAGCGTGGTTCGCAAATCACGAACCACCCTGTATATCATCCATCAGTCCAGCAAATCAGGTTTGGTCTGCCTCAGAACATCAGGCACTCAAATGATCCGTTTTGACCGTTTTCAGCAGGTTTTTCGGCTTTTGGACTTCGGTTTGGCAGAGGCGGTCTGCCTCAGAACATCAGGCACTCGATTGATCCATTTTGACCGTTTTCAGCAGGTTTTTCGGCTTTTGGACTTCGGTTTGGCAGAGGCTTTTTGGACAGTCTCATCTGCATAGGTTCCTATAGTAGTGAGTATAATTGTATATGATTTGTTTTTGGTGT
>NW_007426512.1:0-493 GCF_000475195.1 Diaphorina citri
ATTATTAATGTTCTTTGCTGTAAAGTTTAAAACTTATTCCACAAGACCGTATACCTACTTACCCTGTGAGTAAAAAAAAAGAAAAATGAAAAACAAGAATAGGGCAAAAAACGGATGATTTTTAAAAAATTCTGGCTAGGGTCTAGAATTTTATTCTAATTTTTACCAGTAGTAAAGTAATGTTCTGTGTTCTTTTCTAAAGCACCTGGTTCAAAAATGGTGTAAAAATATTGAGGAGAAAAAAGTTACGTTAATATTTATCTCCAAAAACATGCATTTTTATAGCTTAAAACTAATCCTTGTTTTTCATTTTTCTTTTTTACTCACAGGGTAAGTAGGTATGGGGTCTTGTGAAATAAGTTTTAAACTTCACAGCAAAGAACGTTAATAATGGTTGGTTTTACCGAAAAAAAGTAAAAATTGAACACTGAGCAGCAGTTTGAGAAAAACCGAAAAATAGGAGCGTTCCTCTAATTGCTTGGCGCAGTGTACT
>NW_007426513.1:0-493 GCF_000475195.1 Diaphorina citri
ATTATAGGCAGCCATATCTAACACACACCCAAACACCCACCTAACATTCAATGTCATCCAATGTCTTGTACAACACATTTGAAGGTATAGGTACAATATTCTACCTTCTATTTATTAACTTATCAATGTGTTTTTTTCATTCCCATGGAATTTACTGTTGGAGATGGAAATTCATAGTGTTTTAGGTTTTAGAAGTCAGAAACAATGATGGATGAATATATTATAACTAGCTGAATTCCGTCACTTCGCTCCAGAATCCCGCTAGTTCATCCCGAGGCATGGCCAAACTTGTGGAAAAGGCATGGCCAAACTTGTGAAAAATAATAAAAAATACGGTCGCGCTGCACGCTCCCTATTAGCTGCATAGTTATCAAACTAAAAACATAAACGAAACTTCAAATGTTGGTCGAGAGCAGAACTTTTCTCTCCCGCAGTCTCTGCACTCTCTGTATTTCTTATGGAGATTTTAGCGATCAAAAATTGATCATATCTC
>NW_007426514.1:0-493 GCF_000475195.1 Diaphorina citri
CTATAATATTGTTATACCATCCCCGCCCGCCCTACACTACTGACATCAGATCAGCCCTATGTGACATGCATTGCGTATTATTACATCCCCCCTCTCCCTACCTCTCACCCTACGGGTCTATTTCCAAACCAAATAGATTTATTCAAGTTTCCTTATGCGTTTTCTTGTTCGTCCTCTTTTTCCTTCTTCTTCTTCTCCTTTCTCATCCTTTTTCTCTTCTTCTTCTTCTCTTCCTTATGCTTCTTCTTCTCGTCCTCCTCCTTCTTCTTCCCCTTTCTCTTTTTCTTCTTCTTTATTTCCTTATTTTTCGGGCAAACGTTGGCGAATTATTCACAACGCAATTTAGGAAGCTCAAAGTTTTCACTTATTTATTATTAGGTATGTATTATTTTTTCAAGTGAATTAACGTCATTGACCAGCCTAGTTAGCTTAGTTGGTAGCGCGTCTGCCTTGTAAGCGCTAGGCCGCGGGTTCGATTTCCGCCCGGGGCGGA
>NW_007426515.1:0-493 GCF_000475195.1 Diaphorina citri
TTTACAACATCTTTAGTTTCTTTAGAGCTTTTTGTTCTGAACTCTATGTGGTTTGAAGCCGTCGCTTCCCTGTTTCTGCTTGATGCTCTATGCTCTACTTTGTTTAAGCCTATACAATCGCTCAAATATTGCAAATACCGATTAACGATCTGTCCAAAGAGCTGGTTAGGAGACATATCGTTACGTGTGTATCGAGCTGTAACAATAGGTCCGTTACAGTCAGCTAGTTCACAATAAACCAGAACGACTTTTTTGATCTTTCAAATGCAATATCAAATGTTTATCAAAACATAGAGATAATACATGCCAGTCTAACTCTCGTCTGATAAGTGATTCTGACTAAAAGTAGCATAGATGTTTCCCACTGTTTCCCTTATCTTATCACTAGCCTCAAGGCCGTATCTCTATCTTATCTACAATGCCTACATATTGCGAGCACATTTCCGTAACGAGAACATTATTTCTGGATTTTCTGGATTGGGACAACAACAAA
>NW_007426516.1:0-493 GCF_000475195.1 Diaphorina citri
CAGTACTGACATTGAAAGTGATGAAGTAATTATTACGTGTGGTTTAATTACTGGAGCTGTTCTGTCAGCTACACTATTTAACTTATATCCCTATTTTATGTATACGTAAATCTATATATGTAAAAGAGAAATATGGACGGGTCATGTATGTATGTACATATGTATTTCTGTAAGTATGTCTGTCGGAATTGTTTAGAGAAAACTATGATAGATATCAAAAAAGTGTAAACGAAGACCCCCAGTAAAATGGTCGTATCTACCCAAAAAAAAAAAAATATCAGACCTTTAAAATTCCCAACCGTTCCCGAGATATGGGCCTTTTCTGAAGGCCAAAATGTCCCATAAGAAATACACAGGGAGTAGAGACGCGAGGACTCAAGACGAGGAAAATCTTTTTCCTCCAGCAGAGTTTTAGCTTCATTTTTACTTTCCTTATCCTATAGGAAGGAAAGTAATGTAATCGGGTCAAATTTTCGATGGTCAGTTTTTAGTG